>NW_020863092.1:0-51870 GCF_003713205.1 Coffea eugenioides
CAAATTCAAATTTTTGTTACTTGGAAAATCAAATTTCTTGATTCCTGACAAATCAAATTCAAGTTCTTGACCAATTGGATGGTAGGACTGGGTCTTATCCCGCTGACCATTCACTTTATCACGTTGGGCCTGGATGTCGTGCCGCCAACCTCACTTTATCATGACAAAATTTTATCAAAAAACATTTTCGGGTCAGTCCCATGATCAAAAGCATTTCCGGGTCAGTCCCATGATCAAAAGCATTTCCGGGTCAGTCCCACGATCAAGGCATTTTCGGGTCAGTCCCATGATCAAAAGCATTTTCGGGTCAGTCCCATGATCAAAATCTTATTCGGGTCAGTCCCACGATCAAAAGCATTTCCGGGTCAGTCCCATGATCAAAATCTTATTCGGGTCAGTCCCACGATCAAGAGCATTTTCGGGTCAGTCCCACAATTCAAAGCTTATTCGGGTCAGTCCCGTGATTAAAGCCTGTTCGGGCCAGTCCCATGATTTGAATTTTCTATCTCTAGTCAATCCCAATTTTATATTTCTGTCCGGGTCCATCCCGTGGGTCTATCCCAATTTTACATTTCTGTCCGGGTCTATCCCGTGGGTATATCCCAATTTTACATTTCTGTCCGGATCTATCCCGTAGGTCTCTCCCCATTTTAAATTCCTGTTCGGGTCAGTCCCGATTTTAAATTCCTGTTCGGGTCAGTCCCGATTTCAAAATTCCTGTTCGGGTCAGTCCCGATTTCAAAATTCCTGTTCGGATCAGTCCCGTTTCAATTCTGGTTCGGGTCAGTCCCGTTTTATTTTTCATGTTCGGGTCAGTCCCATATTAGAATTCCTGTTCGTTGGAATCTTTCGCAGCCGAATAACACAGGTAAGTATTTGGTGTCTACTTCTTTGTCTCAAGTTTTTTCAAAACTCAGACAAAGAGGGGCAAACTGTAGACACCAAATTTTGAATAATTTTATATAGCATCTATTTCATGATTTTCATTTTAGATTGCTTGCGTTCGTTGTTTACTTTTAGTTTTAATTTTTGGTTTTAGCTTTTAAGTTTAAAGTTAGCGAAGAGCTTTTAGAAAAAAAAGGAAAACATCAAAAATATGTTGTAGTCATTTTGTTTTTATTCAATGCTTTCTTGAAAAGAAAAATTCAAAAAAATAGGCTTTAGTTGGATTGGAAAAATGGAAAAAAGAGAAAAAGAAAAAAAAGGAAAATTTGTTCACAAAAATATGTTTATTTCTTTAAATTCAATCTTTGGGCACTTTAGTTATTTTTATTAAGTTATTTTGAGGAAAAAGAAAATGATGAAAAATGGAAAATTTAAAATTTAAAAATGGCTATTTTTGTTTAGTTTTTTGTTTAAAATTATTTTTGTTTTGTTATTATTATTACCTGGTTTGTGTAATTTTGTTATTATTATTATTTATATTTTATTTTATCATTTCTGTAATTATCAAGTTGTTTTTCAAAAAAAAAAAAAAAAAAAAAAAAAAAAAAAAAATGCTCGCGGCATGCAAGCTGCATTTTGCCGCAGCTTGCAAAGGGGTCATCGAGCGGCTCCTTAGCTGCAAATACAGGGAAAGTTGCTGGAGTTTTAGGGTTGGGGTTTGCTCGTATAAAAGCCAAGAGAAAGGCTACAGCCGCAAGGAGGTTTTTTGGAGAGCATCGACAGGCTAAAAAAAACTGAGCGAGGGTTTTGGGGGAGAGAGAGTGAGCGGATAAGAAAACCCGAGAGAAGGCGGAGAGAAAGGGGGCTGGGCATCGAGTGATGGCTAAAAAATCTGAAGGAAGAACAAAGCAAGCAAGAGATTGGCAGCGTGGGTTCTGAAAGAAAAGAAACGAAGAAAGCAGGAGGGAACTTTGGGTAGGCCGAGAGAAAGAGAGAGCTTCATCGTAGGGGGCTGGGCATCGAGTGACTGCGGCAAAGATTTGGAAAGGCTAGTGACGGCTGGGAAGGTTTTGGTGGAGAGCAAAAGAAAGAAACAGAAGGAGAGGTAAAGGCGACTGGGTTTTAGAGGCAGAGGTAGCTACGGGCTAAGTTTCTGGGGGGAGCTAGCCAAGTGGGGATCTGAAATGAAGAAAGTTGCAGCAGAGGTGAGCGGCTGAGTTGAGCAAAAGGGGTAGGAGAGTTCCCTGGCGGCGGAGAGAAAGAAAAACAGCTTTGAGAGCTACGGGAAAAAGGCAGCAAAGAAACTAAGGCTAGGGAAACTGGCGGTGGAAGCAAGAGCCAAGGAGTGACGGCTAGAAAGACTGAGGGAGAAGGAAAGAAAAGCCACACAAAAGTGGCGGTGGTAAAGAAAGCCAGAACCAGAAATGATTTTCCGCAAAAATTTCGGCAGAACAGGCTGGTTTTCGGCACCCCTTGCGGCATGATTATCTCCTTTACAGTCATTTAATTCGTTTGGGTTTTGGTTTCTGCATCAAATACGAAGCCAGGGGAAGGATTTTTGTTCAGAAATGGTTCGTAGAAAGCACCTGGAAAGCCCTTGAATCTGGCTCCCAAATCATCAGCTTGGCTTCGCGGGTGTGGGTTCGAAATCTCCATGAAGCCAATCCAGCAGCCTTTTTACGGAAATTCCTGACCTGATTTTGATCCAAAAGGCTTCATCAGGTACTCTTCTGAACTAGTTTTATAGTCCCTCTCTTTGTCATTTGTTGGTTTAGTCAGCTATCTTTCTTTCCATTTTGCTGCATTTTATGTCCGTGAGCCTTGCTGCGTTTTTTTCCTTTCATGTCGGTCAATTCGAATTTTCTGTTTTAATCCTGCAGCAAAACGTAGTACTTGGTTTAGATGATGATTGAGATTTGTTTTGTTCGTTTGTTTTGACTCGAAATTTTGATATTCGTTGGGACTTGTTTGCATGACAAAGTGAAAGAATGCCACGGTTGAAGGTTGCAGAAATTTCCAGATTTAGCATGTTTTTTCCCTTCTATGAAATTTTCAATTCTTGGGGTCTCAAAGTGGAGAGAATGCTTGGTGAATTTGTTACTTTAACCCAAGACAAAAATTCTCAGATTCGGTCAGATTGTCTGTGTTGATAAGAAATGGAGGAAGTTGCGGCAGTTTTTTGTTCTTCAAGTGTTTACATATTCTTCCAGAAATTTTGCACGAGATCTTTTCTAAACTTTCTACTTGTTTGGATGATGGTGGGTATGGTGTTTGCGCCTAATTTAAAGTGTGTGTTGGGTTTGAAATCAGAATTTTGAAAACCAGCTGCGCGTTTGGATTTTGTTTCGGTTGTTGAGAGCATCAGAGCAACACATTGCAGAAGTTCTCTTTGCATTTGATTTATATGATTCTGTGTTTTAACATGAAAGTTTTTATGGTGACAAATGAGATTAATGTGTGATTGTATTGCATTGTTGTCTGAGACATTGAAGTGTGGATTGTTTGAGATGATGACTTGGAAAGAAAACCGTAGCTGGAAGTTGCATAAAGCTTCATCACAGAAATTTGTTTGCAGAAGCATTCTTTACGTAGGTGCATGAAGCTTGCATGTAAATGGCTTTCACAAATTGCACTTTGACCTCCCAAGTTCCCTTTTGCTTCACTATGGCCCAATCAATTGCATAATTTCATCAATTTGATCCTTAGTAGTTTTAATTTTTGCAATTTCATCACTTGCTTTGTTTTAATTAATTACCATGCTTTGTTTCAATTGCACTTAATTTATGACTTTAGGAGCTTTATAACCAAGTGAGCTCGTGTCTGCCTATTTTCTTCAATTTTCCCAAATAAATTGGTACCTTGACCATTTCTTTTATTTTGGAGGATGAATAAGTGATTTCACTTCATTGGGGCCCGATTGCAAGGGAGGTAACCTCTATCTCCTTGATTTTCATTTCTCCTACGTGCTCCTATGTGCTAAGTGTGAATTGCATGTCTACTTCGCTTTCCTTACCTCCTTGTGTGCATTTACTTGCTTTTGCTTTTATTTAAGTTTTATGGGGTATGTGTACACCTCTTGGCTTGTAATAGATAGTGCTCGAAGAGCATTTGGTCCATTTTCCCTTCCCCTTTATGCTTTTATGGGGTATGTGTACACCTCTTGGCTTGTAATAGATAGGGCTCGGAGAGCACCTGGTCCATTTCCCCTTCCCCTTGGTTGCTTGCTTTTGTTGTTACGTGTTAAATTGCTTTAGTAGGCTCTTGCATCTAGTCGAGCATGCTAAGTGCTACGTGCTATGTGTTTACGAGCGTTTTGGCATGTCTACCTGCTTTCATAACCATGAATGAATGGAATGGATGAATGTACGTCACCACACTAGTCCAATGCTAGTTGTGGCTCATTAGGCCATCCCTTTTTGTTCATGCATTATTTGCCTGTTCACTACATATCATGCATTTTTCCTTAGTTTTATCATCTGGCATGCTCCTCGATTCCCCTTTCCCCTCATTTTAGGATTTTTGCACCCCATACTAGCAATAGGGTTCATTTTGCTTGAGTGTCCCCTTCCGATAAGGGAAACGAGCGAGTGTGGCTACTCGATAGCCTTAGCACGCTAGTTTTGCCTTCTAATCAAAGGGAAAATCAAGTCACGATTTAGGTCCCCCCGTACCCAATATGCATGAATTCCCTAGGCTCATGCATTCTCAATCCACTCTATCATTACACTTTCACTTTTGTCTCATTTGCACACATGCACCTTTTTATAACTTTCACTTGCTTTTCTATCTTCACTTGCACACGAGCATTTTATCTTCACTCGCACATGAGTACTTTCATCTACATTTGCACACCTTCACTCTTATCTTATTACTTTTATCATTTTTCTCACTTCACACAAACTCACACTTTCACATGGCATGCACTCCACTCATTTTTCACGTCATTTGGGTTTAGGTGTGACCTCTTCAAAAGGATCATTATTGGGCTTCACAATTAATGTGATTGGCACCACTCAACCTTTGAAGAGAAATTTCCCCCAATCCCCCTAGGTCTAGGTTTTTGCATTCATATAGACATATCCAATACGCGATACATACCTTGGGTAGAAATATTAGGAAAAATTGGTTTGAGTCGCGCAACTAGCCTTGGCTAGGTCAAAGGGGTGCCTTGGATTCTATCCTTGCCTTCCCCTTTGTCAAACGTGACCCCCGAACCTTTTTCTTTGGCTTACGTGGACTAGGAGTCGTTTTAAAAAGGGTTTTACTACTTTGTCTTTAAAAAACACTTTTTGGGTGACTTGGTACACCCCAAATCTATACCAAGTGGCGACTCCGTTTTCATATTTAAAAAACCCTTTTTTAAAATTTCATTTGGCCAAATCGTCGCTTTCCAAAGTCCCATGGCCTTTTTACTTTTCATTTTGCACACGTTCACACCACACTTCACACACACATTCACGATTCATTCATTCGAAAAGTGGGGCGCGACAATGAGTTAAAAGCTCAGTGAGGTTCCGAACATAGAATCAAGCCATAAATCAAACGATAAGTCAAGAAACAGTTACAACATTTACAATAAACCATACATTAAAGGATACGTTCGTTCGTTCATTCGTTCTCCTGTCATTCCCCTTTCCTTCATTCATTTGAAAATGCATTTTTCGTTCATACATAAAACCCTCGTTCGTTCGTTCGTTCGTTCGTTCATTTCATTCACCCTTTCCTGGACATTGGCCAGGCTCCACCAACCTACACCAACCTACAAGGTAATACTCGAGTATACCAAACGTTCACCCAGGTCACCAAATCGCCTGACCGAGTCCGCTTCTGGCTTGAGTCGATCGGTTAGAAGGGGCAGGGCCCAGTTCAGCCAAAAGGCTTACATTCATGCACGAGTACGTTCCAATCATTCAATCTTTGAAAATTTCACATTTATTTAGGTCGAGTGCGATAAAGTACACACTGTCCTAGAAAACTCGTTTTGAAAATCATTGAAAGCACTTAACACGTTATCAAACAATAATACAAGTCATGAAGTCAAGAAAATACAACAAACAATGAACACTCACCGAATTATGCAAAATAACGTCCAAAATGTCCTATCGGATCGTACCCTCGGTCACCGAGAAAACCTATGATTCAACGAGAAAGAATATTACAATTCATCTAGCAAAACAAGTAAGTGGAATCAAGGAACTCGACTAGTTACGAGTAAAACGGATAAAAGTGACTTTAAAGTGAAAATAAAGCCATTTGGATCTGTGGACGGAAACAACTAGAGTGTCATAAACCAAACTCAAAGGGTTATAACAGTTCCAATGGAAAACACTTGAATCAAAGTCAAGTCGGAATCCAACTAGATAGGCTCAAAAATATTATTTTTCGGAATCGTTTATGTGGTTCAAAATCAATATACATTCAAGTAGGTATTATGGCCTACATGTCTTGACTGAGAAAACCTTAGGTCATACCTCTATATTTTGGTATGAAATAGTAAATAAACATTTGAAGGTTCAAATAGAAAAGGTATCATGTTTTAAGATGGAAAACGGTCATAGTATTTGCCAAACGAAAAATATACAAGTTTAAATAGAAACTTAGCCCTCGAGCGAAAATTTGAGCAGCACGCCCTTTGTATTTTTCTATTTCCAGCCATTTATGGCTTCATTATTTTTCTCATCCAGTCCCAAAGTCACACACAAAATAAGTTCATTCAATAGCCGTTCAGTAAGCTCCAAGTAGTACAAGTACAATTCAAGCTAGGGAAAAGTCCGGAAATGAAAGTTAAGCTCTAAACCATAAAAACAGTTTTTGACATCATTTTGCGGTTTTGTCAGCATTGGCACTACGATTATCGGATAGAGGTGCAAGATACACCGTTTCGAAGCTAAGAGATAGGGATACAATATTGAAGAAGGCTACTCAGTCAAGTTTCTAGTGCAATCAGGTCAAAAATTCAATATACTACACCAAAACCGCCAAAACAGGTTCACAAACCGCATTCTGGTTCAAACATCATAAGTCAGGCTACCTAAGTCCAAATCAAGTGATTCCAAAGCCATCCGAAAGAAAAAGATACAAGGATACAATTCATCAGAAGACATCAACAACCAAATCAGAAGCATTCTCAACCAAAATAACCAATTACAGACGCAAATATCAAATTCGGGTAGAAACAGGGTAGCAGGGGTATTGTAGTCTTTTCACAAGCTACATTGTTCCGATTGACCTGAAATTTTTCAGGAATCTATAAATCATCATTCTATACAACTTTCATGTTTTGAGCTAAGGTCAATTCGGCCTCTAACTAGGTACAACAGTGCCAGGTAGAATGGTGAAAATTAGAACCCTAACTTCTTAAATTTTCGTTCAATGCGGAAATTTTCCGCAATTAACCACAATTTACATCCTCTAGCTTCATTTGAGATCATTTCCAACCATCATCCAAGGCCACACCATAATAATCATATGAAAACAGAAAAATCACAAATAAATATAAAACTTCACTAATCTCAACCAAAATCATGAAATAACCCACCAAATCACACTCATAACCACCACAAGTTCTTAATTAAACACCATTAGATAGAAAAGAGGGGTTCCATAGCCACTCACCTTATCAACCCAAGAAAAGAGGCAATTGAGCACCTTAGTCTTCCAAACTACTTCACTAATCACCTCACAACTACTAAGAGAAGGATTTTTATGGAGAACTTTCAAGTTTAATCGGTTGGAATTGAAGATTGAGTGAGATGAGATGCAAGAAAGTTGAGAGATTTTTCTTCTTTTCCTTTGAGAGAGAGAGCCGGCCATGAAGCTTAGAAATAAGGATGAGTTTTTGGCAATTTTTTTTGATTTATTTGGTAAAGTAGTGAATAGTGTAGTCAAAGTCCAAGGATTAGTCACCAAGTGACACTTGTCACTTCATTTAATACATGGTTATCCTTTTGTCTCTCCACTCTCATCCATAACAACCTCTAATAATCTCTTAGCACCTAGTAAATTATCCCAGTATTTCAAACTTAACCTAATTGATCGAATTTTTCTGAACTTTCTGCACTAGCGGGTCCCACGTCCGGTATACGCTCTTAATTTCTCAAAAACTAACCGATACTAGAAAATCATCTAAAAAAGAATATTTACTCATAAAACTTATCGAGAAATTGTCCTAATCAAGAAAATGCAGAAAATATGCTATTAAATAGAATAAAACCCAGAAAATGAGAAAATTACGGGGTCTCACACACTCTCTGGTTCAGAATCGTTTGTATTTAAAGGGGACCAAAAATGGGTTTCATTAATGCTTCCAACGGATAGAAGGCAGATGAAGAGTCAGCTAGCCGTTGGGGCTGTCGGACGTCCGACAGCTTAATCATCGTCCGATCCCATCGTCCGAAAATCAGCCAAGTTGTCGTTCGGACGTCCGATGGGATTTTATCATCCGACAGCTTCTGCGTCCGAACGTCGTCAGAGAGTCATCAAAACTTTGCGAAATTTTTCGAATGTCCGACGCGATCGATGTGCGTCCGAGGCATGCTTCCGATCCTCCCGGACATCCGATGCTTCCTCACGAGCGTCCGACAGAGTTTCCTTCTTAATGTTCTTCATCCTTTCGGGAGTTAATCGAATTTTTTCTCGAAAAACAATAAAAAAGATACAGCTCCATTTTATTGGCATCTGTCCTATGACCATCGGTAGGCACAAGCAAATTTGAAATGATTGAGAAAGCAATGAGATTCACAGGAGGCAAGGTCATTTAGTTTTGCATCAGCAGGGGCAGAAAACTTCTTTTGAAAATAAGACAACATCTTAGCACTATCAAAGTGATTATCAGCAGTGGGATGCTCTTCATAAGAAAAGAAATTGGCAATTTTACTTTTGCATCCTGGTTCAATAGCAGTATTTAAAACAGCATTCACAATCTCAGGATCAAACACTAAATCTACCCCATTTACCCTGGACAAAATTTCAGTGTGGTCAGTGCCTTTCCTAAGATTGGCAAAGCATTGATATAGCATTTCATGGTAATAAACGTTAGGCATGGAAATGATATGTGACCATTTCTGGAATTCAAAGAGACGCAGAATGGACTCTAAACCTATCTTGTGAAATTCAGAGGGATTTATGGTACGTTGAGGAATGAAACCTTTTTGGGATATCCAGGAGTGTTTTTCTTTGGCAGCATCATCAAAGAATGGGGAGACTGTGGTTGATTGGGAGGGCGGTTGAGATGTAGTCCCTTGTCCGGATTGAGGCTGAGCAGAAGGTTGTGAAGTTTGAGCCTTTACTGCTCCCTTTTTGACACGTTTGGAGGATCTTTTGGCCCTAGGAGAATCAGCATCCTCATCCCTGAGAGTGTGTTTGCATCCGGCAGGCACTTTTCCTCCTCTTAGATTCACCATTGTGTGAAATGCGTGAGATGTATGATGCTAATGATGCACACAGTAGTATGACAGTGAATCACACAAGAATTTTGGGGTAAACGAGCCTTGAAGATGATTGAACAAAATGGCTATGGGAAAATAGGATTTTGAGGGAAATTTGGGAACTGTCGAAATGTGATGAGATTTGGTGAAAAGATCAGGAAGGTGAACTCGCAATGATCAGGAAAAGTTTTTGGTTGAGTCAATTTTGGAATAAGTGCTTCAGAATAGCATGAATTGAGAGTGAAAGGGAGAGACAGTTTTCGTCCGAGAGAGAGGAGAAGAAGAAGGGTCTGAAGCAAATGAGGAGGGAAGTTACTTTAAAAAGTGTACCATTGCACTGTCGGACGGCCGAACGAAGTCGTGCGTCCGACAGTTTCGTCCGAACAGGTGCTTTCTGGGAAAATGGCTGAAGAACATTATCGGACGTCCGTTCATCTGCTTTCGGACGTCCGAAAGCTTAGAACAGAAAAATTTTTAAGATGATTTTTCAATTATCCCTAATTTTGATCTTAGATGAATGAATTGATCCAATGGCAAAGCTTTTGTAAAAATATCAGCAATTTGATCTTTAGAACAAACATAATTCACACAAACTTTACCTTTTTGAACAAGATCATGAATAAAGTGGTGCTTTATATCTATATGTTTTGTCCTAGAATGCTGAATTGGATTTTTGGTCAAATTGATTACACTAGTATTATCACAGAATATAGGCATCCAGTCATATAACAATCCAAAATCATTCAAGGTATGCTTCATCCATAAAAGTTGAGCACAACATGCACTAGCGGCAATATATTCCGCTTCGGTTGTAGACAAAGAGATTGCATTTTGTTTTTTGCTAAACCAAGAAACTAAGCAATTACCAAGAAAGTGACAAGTTCCACTAGTACTTTTTCTGTCCACACGACAACCACCAAAATCCGCATCCGAATATCCATATAGAGCAAATTCACAAGATCTAGCATACCAAAGACCATAGTCTAATGTACCTTTCAAATACCTAAAAATCCTTTTAACAGCGTTCAAATGTGATTCTTTTGGACAAGATTGAAATCTAGCACACAAGCAAACAGCAAACATAATATCGGGTCTACTTGCGGTTAAATAGAGTAGGCTTCCAATCATACCTCTATAGTGTTTTTCATCCACATGTTTACCTTCTTCATCTTTGTCAAGTTTTGTAGAAGTGCACATTGGAGTTCCAATTTGCTTTGAGTCCTCCATGCCAAATTTTTTCAGCAATTCCTTGGTGTATTTTGCTTGATTTATAAAAATTCCCTCTAGGGCTTTGTAACAGCCCCACCTTCCCCTAAGGCGAACCAAAGGGGTTAGCGGACTGCCTGCCCAGCTCTCGCCAGGACTACGGATCCGTTTACGTCAATCTAACACGTTCCGAAACTTACCAACGAGCGTAAGCAAGTCAAAATGGAAACATAACCCAAAATAAGAAAAATGAAATCCGGAGTCGGCCAAGATAGTAACCGACCCGTCAGAACCCAACCGAAAGAGCACGCAAACATTCACATCTGAACTTTAGCGATTACAATCCAAAATGACATACAAAAGTTTTCAAAAGTTAATACATATACACGGTTTGCCAAATCAAAAGAGAAAACGCCCCAAAAGTACACTTAGGATTTTAATACATGAGCTATACAAAAAATGTGTTCAACTAGCTCAATTTGGCGGCCATTTGTCAAATCCAGACCAAAAGGGTTTATTTTCCTGTAAGGAAAACAAAAGGGAACAGAAAGGGGTGAGCTTGCGCTCAATGAGGTACCAAACATATAGCAGAAAAATCATGGCATTTCACATTTAACAAATCAGATACACATTCCAGATGTAAAGCAAAGGAACCAATGATTCAAATCAGAAGGATACGGGTGGCTCTCAGGAGCCAAATTTCCAGCGCAGTACTTGATCCAAACCGGTTGACTCTCCGTCAACATATATAGAACCAAAACGTCCGTAGACCCCTCTTTACACCGAATTCCGTCCACCAAACACCCCTTTACCGGGCCCGCTCACCGTAATCGAACAGAAATGGTAATACTCGAGTATACCCGGAATCAAGGGTCTCAATACCCAAAATCCCCGAACAGACTACCGTGGTTCGTTATCTAATCGTCCAGGCCCTTGCCGGCCCGACTCGAATAACTTAGCCACAGGACTGAGCTCATAGGTCATAGAAATCCGAACAGATGCAGACACAGATAACAGATTCAAATTTTACATAGTAAATTGGCATATGAACAGACAAGAGAACGAGTGTGATAAAGTACACCCTCGTCTCAAACAAATAAACAGATTGCAGAGCAGAAATCAAGTTAAACAGCAATGGAGGGGAGTGGTACACTCACCGGTTCAACTTCAAAAGTTTTCACTTCAGATTGGCCTTAATCGCCAAAAACCCTAAAATAATCAAAATAAACCAATTGAAGGTTTCACATCCAAAATTGAGTAAACGGAATGCACAAGTGAGGCTCGACTACACGTCGTACGCCTTGCCAAATAAATACTAGTGCGAGGGTGGAAAACATGATTTTCTTGGAACAAAAAGATAACATGAAGACCTAGGCGCCAAACAACCCAAAAGCCTTTCATTTCTATCAAAAGGCAAAAAACTTAAAGAACCAAACGGCCTAGAAAATCGGGCAGCACTTCCCCTAGATTTCTTACTTTTCCAGCCATTAAGGCTTCATTATTTCCTCAAATCAGTCCCAACATCTCACACAAAAGTCATCTCATTTCCCAAAAGCCATTCACTAGGCTCAAAGTAAAAGTTAACTAGGAAATGACCGGAATAAAAGTAAGCCTTAAAACATACAAACAAGTGCAATGAGACTCGATAACTGATCATAAATCAATGCCAAATATGACCCCAATAGGGTTCCATGAACATATACAAACAGTAGAGAAAACCAGAAAATTCGGAAATGCAATTAGCTTTGGCCCTGAAAAAAAATAGTTTTTGACTTCTTTTTGCGGTAATGGCACCAAATGCCCTATGATTATCGGATGAAGGTGTAAGACCCACCATTTCGAAGATAAAAGACAGGGCTACAACATCACAGAAGATCACTCAACCCAGTTTTGAGTGAAAACAGGTCAACAATGCAAGATACTATATCAAAAACGTAAAACAGATTCACCAAAACGCATTCTAGCGGAAACATCATAACTCAGGCTCTACCAGTCCAAATCCAGAAATTCCAAAGGTATATGGTAGCTAAGACATCAAGATACATTTCATCAGAAGACCTCAAAGGCCAAATCGTGCATTTTCATGGTCGAAAATGGAAGACTACACGAAAACAGAAATCTGGGCGCGAAACAGGTTTCAAAAACAGTCAAGGGTATTTCGGTCATTTCACATGTTACAGTGGTCGGATCAAGCTGAAAATTTACAGGAAACTATTTTATAGCCTTGGCTACAACTTTCATGTTTTGGCCAAAATCTACTTCAGTGAGGATCAGGGTGAAAAGTCACGGTCAAATTGAGTGAAAAGGCAACCCTGTTCGCAGCACCCCTTCCTAGACCAGTCTCAGTATTTTCGACTTATCTCATTCTAAACTACTCCGATTGACCTGAAATTTTGTAGGCGTCTCTAAAATGTCATTCCCTACAACTTTCATGTTTTAAGCCAAGGCCAATTCGGCCCCTAACTAGGACCTAAAATTTCGGACAGAATGAAGAACCAAGGAACCCTAATTTTCCAGATTTCTTCCAAAACAGAAATTGATTGCAATTGTCCACTTTTTCCACCTCCTATAGTCATTAGAAACCATATCCAATCATCATAGATAACCACACCATCATACTTATATTAAAACAGAAAAATCCCCAAAATTACCAAAGTTCATCAATTCAACCAAGAATCACAATATAATCCATAAAGTGGCACCTTATACCACCATTAAGCATCACTCAAGCTTCATTAAGTGTAGGAGAAAGTTCAAACACCACTTACCTAGAACACAAGAGAGGAAGAGTTGTTGGACACCTTAGCTTCTCCAAACACTTCACCAATCAACTCACCACCACCAAAAGAAGGATTTTTATGGAGCAATTCTAAGTTTAATTGGTTGGAATGGAAGATTGAGCTAGTTGGAAGCTTGAAATTTGGAGAAGTTTTCTTTCTTTTCCTAGAGAGAGAGCCAGCCAAGAAGATGAAGACAAGAGTGAATTTTGTGTGATTTTTGAGATATTTAAGCAATTGGTCAAAAAAAATCAAGAAAATCAATAGTTGTCCTACAAGTGCCACCACTCACCAAGTGACACTTGTCACTACATTTAAAGCATTTCTATCCCTTAAGTCTCTCTCACATCAATCACATCTCAACCTCTACTTATCTCTTAACACCCGATAAATTTCAACCAGTATCCAAAACTTAACCTAATTGGCCGAATTTTTCTGAACTTTTCGCACTAGTGGGTCCCACGTCCGATATATATCCTTAATTTTTCAAAAACTCTCCAATACAAGAAAAATCATCTAAAAACTATAATTACTCATAAAATTCACCAGGAAAATTTCCTCAGCCAGAAAATGCAGAAAACATGCCATTAAATGGGATAAACCCTAGGAAAATTATTAAGAGGAATTTACGGGTTCTCACAGGCTTGATGTATTTGAAGTCCAAGGAATAAATTTAATTCTCCCATCATACTCATTTCAAATTCACTTTGCATAATGGTGGAAAAATCCTTGCATAGATACTCATTAGTAGCTCCAAAAATGATATCATCTACATATATTTGCACAATAAGAAGATCATTTAACACTTGCTTAGTAAAAAGTGTGGTGTCCACAATACCTCTTTTGAAACCATTTTCAATCAAGAAACCACTCAATCTTTCATACCAAACTCTTGGAGCTTGTTTTAGTCCATATAATGCTTTTGAAAGTTTAAGTACATGACTTGGAAATTTTGTATTTTCAAAACCGGGGGATTGATCCACATATACTTCTTGATCAATAAAACCATTTAAGAAGGCACTTTTAACATCCATTTGAAACAATTTGAAACCTTTGAAGCAAGCAAAAGCAAGAAGCATTCTAATCGATTCTAATCTAGCTACGGGAGCAAATGTTTCATCAAAATCAATTCATTCTTCTTGTGCATATCCTTTAGCAACTAATCTAGCTTTATTTCTTACAATTACACCTTTATCATCCAACTTATTTCTAAATACCCACTTCGTGCCAATGATAGGTTGATTTTGAGGTCTATCAACTAGTGTCCAAACCTTATTTCTCTCAAATTGATTAAGTTCCTCTTGCATAGCCAAAATCCAGTTTTCATCCTTTAAGGCATCATTGATATTTTTAGGTTCAAAAAGAGAGACTAAAGCAAAATTGTCTATCAATTTCTTAGATGAGGAACGAGTCTTTACCTTCTCGGATGGATCACCAATTATAAGCTCTCTTGGATGATTTTGGCTAAATTTCCAAGCTTTGGGAAGGTCTTTGAATGAATCATCATTCTTGTCTTCATCTTCCTTTTCATGATCTTCATGAGCTTCATCCTCCATTTCCTTTGCTTCCGATTTAGAGTTTCCTTCATCTCCAATTGTTAGTTTTTTCATTCCTTCACGAACACCTACATCATCATCCTCACTCGAACTTTTGGAATTATCATCATTAGTTTCATCAAATGTTATGTGTATAGCTTCTTCTATTACAAGAGTTCTTCTATTAAAGACTCTATATCCTCTTTTGTTCTCACAATACCCCAAAAATATTCCTTCATCAGATTTTTTTCAAACTTACCAAGATGTTCCTTTAAATTCAAAATAAAACATTTACAACCAAAAACTTTGAAATATCCAACCGTAGGTTTCTTATCAAAAATCAGTTCATAAGATGTTTTATTCAAAATAGGTCTCAAGAGAATTCTATTCATCACATAACATGCGGTGTTTACCGCTTCAACCCAAAGATATTTTGGCAAACTACATTCACTCAACATAGTTCTAGCAGCCTCTTGGAGTGTCCTATTTTTCCTTTCTACAACACCATTTTGCTGTGGAGTCCTTGCAATAGAAAACTCATGTGTTATGCCATTATGATCACAAAATTCTGGAAAACCACAAAACTTGAATTCCGTCCCATTATCACTTCTAATCCTAACAATTTTTAAACCAAGCAGATTTTGCACTTTAGCAAACAATGAAGTAAAATTCTTGAAGGCATCATCTTTATGAGCAAGGAATATCACCCAAGTATATCTAGAATAATCATCAACAATCACAAAACAATATCTCTTACCTCCCAAGCTAGTAATTTGAGTAGGACCAAATAAATCAAGATGCAAGAGTTCCAAAGGTTTAGAAGTTGATACACACTTCTTTGGTTTAAAGGAAATTTTTGTTTGCTTCCCAAATTGACATGCATCACAAATTTTGTCCTTTTCAAAACTGATTTTTGGCAAGCCTCTAACCAGCTCCTTTTTCGAGATTTCCTTTAGTAATTCCATGTTAAAATGACAAAGTCTCCTATGCCACAACCAAGGATCTTCATTTGAAGCTTTAAGACATTGGAAGCTAGATGAATCAAGTTTATCAAGAACAACAATATAAATATCGTTAAACCTCTTACCTTTGAACACAACATTATATTTAGAGTCAAGCACAATGCATTCATGCTTTTTGAACAACACATTCAAGTCTTTATCACATAATTGACTAACACTAAGCAAGTTATAACCTAAGTTATCAACTAAGAGCACATTATGAACAAAAGTTTCACCATCCTTACCAACATCACCTATTCCAATTGTCTTAGCTTTCACGTCATCACCAAATGTCACCTTTCCACTTGATTTTGATTTTAGCTTTATGAACAACGAAGGATCACCGGTCATATGCCTTGAACAGCCACTGTCAATGAACCATTTGGACTTGTTTGAGCCTTTTCCCTGAAAAGAGAGAGTGTTTGGTACCCTTTAACTTTTGGGTCCACAATAGTTAGCATTGTGTCTAACTAACCACATGCATCTCATTCCTTTGTTCAGATTTCTTTTCACATAACAATCTCCTTTCAAATGCCCTCTTTGACAACAAAAACTACACATAATGGAAGAGCCTTTAACATGTAATGGTTTGATAAATCTCAATCCACTCCTTCTATATGTTGTGAAACCATGTGCATTTTTGTTGTGTGCTAATGTTCTTTCATGAGCAGTAAGAAAGGTGGTTGACATGTTCTTTTTGAGATAATCTTGTTTTCTAGCTTTTAAGGTCTCATCCAAATTGTCCATCCTTTTATTCAAATCACCATGTCTTTCCTTTAGCATTTCACAAACACTTGTCTTTCTATCAAGTTCATTTTGAACATCAAATCCGGCTCTTACAAGGCACTCATTGTCAGCCTTTAGTTGTTTATTTTGTTGAAAAAGACTTGCATTATTTTGAATGAGAAAGACAATTTTCTGTTTTAGCTGCTTGTTTTTATCATAAGATTCCTTCAAGGCATTATGCAATTTTTCAACACAGGATTCAAGATCATCATCATCTTCATCATCACTTTCAGATTGAGAGTGTATGGAAGTTACCTCATTATCTCCAATAGCCATGAAGGCCATTTGAGCTGATTCTTCTTCTTCTTCAACTTCGCCTTCGGAGTTACATTCATTCCATGTAATCTGGAAATTGTTGAACCTTGGCTTTCGATCAACTTTTCCATCTTTCTTTTTCTTCAGGGAGCATTCGTTTGCGTAGTGTCCAAGCTGTCCACATTCGTAGCATTTGTCCAATTGTTTCTTGTTGAATTCTTGTTTTCCTTTGTTCCTTGCGTTTGAAGACTGATTCTGGAATTGATTGCTAGGTCCTCCCCTTCTAAACTTCCTTTTATTCAAGATTCTCTTGAAGCTTTTTGTGATGAGAGCAAGATCGTTGTCATCACCATCCGAGTCTTCATCATCCAACTGAGCTGGATCATTTTCACCTTGAGCTGCCTTTAGAGCTATGTTTCTCTTTGCTCTCGCGTCCTCTTCCTCCTGCACTTTAGTTTTCAACTTCAACTCATAGGAGGTTAGTGAGTTAATGAGAGATTCAATAGGCACAGAATTCAAATCCTTAGCCTCCTCTATTGCAGTCACTTTACTTTCCCATTCTTTGCCCAATGCATTGAGAATTTTCCTGTTTTTCTCTCCCAAGGTGTACTCTTTGCCCAACACCTCGAGATCTTTGATCAAGTCATTGAACCTGCAATACATTTTATCAATATCCTCAAGGGGTTCTATTTTAAATGATTCATACTTTGTGACCAAGATAGACTTTTTCTGTTCTCTCACGTTGTCACTACCCTCATGAATTTCTCTTAGCTTATCCCACGTTTCTTTGGCAGATTTACATCCTTTTACTCTAATTGATTCATTTGAGTCTAAGGCACTATAAAGAACATTCATGGCTTTGGCATTCAATGTGAGATTGGTTCTATCTTGAGCATTCAACTCAGCTCTTGTTTTTGGCCGAAACAAACCTGTATCTGCATCAAGAACGTTAGCATTATGTGGTCCTTCATTCACAATAAACCATAGCTCAATATCAATGGATTGCAAAAAGATAATCATTCTTTCTTTCCAACTAACATAATTGGAACCAATAAACATAGGAGGCCTAGTGACAGATTGCCCCTCAACAAACATGGCATGATTGGTTGTCATCTTTACTCCAAGCCGCTTGAGCTTAATCTCTAGGAGACCAAGCTCTGATACCAATTGTAAGACCCAAAGACAACCTAAGAGGGGGGTGAATTAGGTTGATTAAAAATACTTTATTGAGTTTATGCACTTTTTCTTTAATAAAAAATTTACCATCTTTTCAAGTAGTGATCAGCCAAGTAAATTTAAAGAAGAGAGCAATGTTGATCAGAAATAATAATGTATATAGGCAATGAGAATTTTATTAAATAAAAGGAATAAGATAGAGTATCAAACCGATTGTCTACCAAGCTTTCTTCAAACTTGAAGACCAATCACAAAGATGAGCACCTTCTCTTTGATGAAAAATAATCAACTCAATGTACAATGGAGGGATCACTTCCTCCTTGCCCCAAGCCACTTAGTCAAGCTAGGAAGTTTTACTATCACTCAGATAACCCTCAACAAAGCTACACTATTGAAAATTTCAAACACAAGAGAAGTGCTTACAAGAACTTCACACTACTTGGAGAACAAATCTTGCTTAGGAGACTATTTTCTAGCTAAAATATCTCTTGAGATCTTGTAAACAAAGTGTGCAAAAGTCACTCTCTGGTTCAGAATCGTTTGTATTTAAAGGGGACCAAAAATGGGCTTCATTAATGCTTCCAACGGATAGAAGGCAGATGAAGAGTCAGCTAGCCGTTGGGGCTGTCGGACGTCCGACAGCTTAATCATCGTCCGATCCCATCGTCCGAAAATCAGCCAAGTTGTCGTTCGGACGTCCGATGGGATTTTATCGTCCGACAGCTTCTGCGTCCGAACGTCGTCAGAGAGTCATCAAAACTTTGCGAAATTTTTCGGACGTCCGACACGATCGATGTGAGTCCGAGGCGTGCGTCCGATCCTCCCGGACGTCTGATGCTTCCTCACGAGCGTCCGACAGAGTTTCCTTCTTGATGTTCTTCATCCTTTCGGACGTCCGACAGCTTCCTTTCGGACGTCCGACATGAGTGCCTTGTTTTTGCTTCTTCTTTTGGTTGATTTTCTTTCCTTGACACCTTTGTACCTGATTCTCTAAAAAGCAAAACACTTATATTTGAAGAGAATTAGATAAACATTTCAAAGTGCTTTGTGATCATCAAAAACAAGAATAACAAAAAGTCAATTGATGGATTAGAGGTGAGTGAGTTAAAAATTTAATCTTATACCGCGAGTGCATCGAAAGTTTCCCGAAAGTCGTGCTTGTACAAACTAATTGGAGATTTGAGGAATTAATACTTGTGAGGACTCGTATTTTTATTTCTAAAATAGTTATTTTTATGATTAATTTCCCTAGTATTAGTTATTTATATTATCATTACAAGAATTTCTTTTAATTTTCGCTTTGTCGCGCGTGAATCGAAAGTTCGCGTTTTTCGCCTCAGATCGACCCAATAGAGATTTCAGAAATTTATTCTAGACTACTAAGAGTGAATAATTATAGTGTTAAAGGAAGTACATTAGAGGTTTAGTGCACAAGTAAAACAAACTCGAGAGAAAATGGACACGAAACCCTCACTCACGAGTACTATTCATAGTTGACTTTTGTGCAAATTTTAACCACAAATCACCCAAGCTTCTCCAAGAACCTTCATTCATCAGCCATACTCTCTCTCTCCTCTCCTCAAGCTGGCCGAAACTTTCCAAGGAAGAAGAAGAGAAAGCTCTTCATCATTCTTGCTCCATTCTTGCACAATTTCACTCCAAAATCTTCATTCAACTTCCATGTCACTTAGAAATTAGCTTAAGCTTGGTGGAAGACTTCATCTTGGCGGTTTTCTTGGAGCTTTTGTGATAAAAAATTTCTGGTTTCAAGTAGGGATAGAGGTATACACATCAACTCCTCCAATCCCTCTATTTGATTCAAGATTTATGGTTGTTATTGCAAGGGTTTGAACCCTACACATGAATTAGGCTAGCGGACTTGAGGAGTTTACTTTTTTCCTTTTAAATGTTAGGCTAGTGGTCTTGTGGTGACCTCTAGGTAGTGGGCTTGAGGTGTAAATGCTTGAATGTGATTGCTATGTGTGTAGATGAAAAGATTTTGGTTAGAAACGACGGAAAAATCGAAGGAAGATTGCATTTGGGTGATGGCCGAACCTATCCTGTTTTTGCCGTGCCTTTATTTCAAAATTTTGATACTCAAATAACTGTGAAACTGATGTATATATGTTGTATATGGTATGTAGAAAGTTTCTACTGAAAATCATTTGAATTGGTTGAGCAAAACTTGAAATTTCGAAATGTAAAGAAACCTGGAAAATGTGTTCTGGCAGCTTGAACAGTGTTCCTTTGATCGAACATATCTCTTTGTACAGACTTCAAAATTGAGTGCCATTTGTGGTATTTGAAACTAGACATTTGTAGCTTTTCAATGGTATAAAATTCACTTTCTAGTTCGAAATGAGTGAGCCGTAGTGAGTCGGCAAAATTACTGCCCTGTTCTGATGGCCTATCCGAGAGAAAGGTAGAAGCTGCATTTTGTGGCTCTATTTTCTCTCACTTATGAATTGATTTTGGAAATGATTTGTTTTGATGAAGTGTATCCTTATGATTCTAGTTTCTAACGCCACCAACCATTCTCAATTCCAAGTTGTATTGAGTGAGATATGGTTCTATTTCCGAACTGCAACAAAACTGGAAAACCCTTCTTTTGGCTGGCCGACTAATTTGGTTGCTTGTGAGAGGTTTTATTTTGAAATTTTGATGTCAACCAACTATCAATTGCTTATGAAATGTTTCTTGGGCCTTGGTTTCACAAATGGATCAAAATGGGACTAATTTCATGGTGCCAAGTGTTTGAAAAGGGAAAGAAAGTAAGAAGACTGATTTGTCTTGGAAATTTCTTGAACTTTGGTAGTTTTGTTAACTACCTTTCCGTACAATTTTTTATATGAAATTTGATAGAGGAATAGCCCTCATATGGAAGTTGAAATGTACCAAATTTGGTGTTATTCTAAAACCATTTCAATACCCAAATGATGTGCCAAAGTTGTTCTTCAAACCTGGAAAATTTACTGAACTATTTTGGCCAACTTGATGCTCAAAAATTTGAATTTAGTTCTGTTTATTGAGTTTGAAACTTTGTTTGAAATTATTATTGTGTTAAAATTTCAGAGGCTAGTTCATTTCCTGTGAATTTTGCCGAATTTCCAAAGTTTGCCGAAAAACATGATTGAATCTGTCTTGTATGCTCAAGTCAGCCACTTTGAGCTGAAATTTGAATATCTTCCGTCTGGAATCTTGCAAAGATGTCTTCTGGAAACTTTTAGCACTTTGATCCAATATTCCAACGGTATAAATTTTTCTAATTTTGGACCTATTGAGTGCAAGTTCTGATTTTTGTAAGTTTGACGTGCAAAACTGAAATTTTCCAACTCGATGGGAAAGGAGTTTTTGGAAACTCTTCCCTATCCTTTGATATTGATTGACCGTTTTAAACTTGATTTCGTTAAGGAAATCAGTTTTTCTTGTGTTATTAAACCCCACTTTTGAGCCTCGATTTACTGTGACGCCCCCACTTCTCCCTAAGGCGAACGAAACGTATCCGCGGGACGCCTGCCCAACTCTCGCCAGGACTCGGTACAAATTCCATTCAAGCTTAACACAATACTAGTCATTACTACGAAGTAAAGTGATAAAGTGCGGAAACGTTCGAGTTTAACAATATATAACAATCATCCAATCCTTACATCGGGTTCTTAAAAGATAAATCGATACCCAAAATATGCAACAGCCAAGAAGTCTAGTCAATTACATTGAAACCCTAATACAAAAGTACATCCCAAGGGTTTCTTCGAGATTCACTCCATGCCCATTCCTGTTAAGGAAAACAAATCTACGGGGTGACCAATCGCTCGTGAGGCCAAGAACACACATGCAAGCACATGTCCAAGTAACAATCCCAATTAACGAGTAAATAACAATATTCAAGTAACTAACAATTCGAGCCAGAAAAATAAACAGAAACAATTCAAGGATATAGGAGCTCTCAGGAGCTATTTTCCACTTGCACGATCAAGAACATTCACGAGCTGACACTCCGTCAATCGGGTAGGTTAAAATTCGTAGAACCTCACTTATCATGTCCCTGTTCACCATTACATACCCCTGCACTGGGCCCGCCTGTCATTTGTTTGAGACGATACTACTCGAGTATGCCAAGTAAGACTTCTCACTAGGTCAAGCTTACCTTTTTCTCATGGTTTACCAAGAAACCCGACCAAACCCATGCCGGCTCGAGTCCAAGGTTGGCCAGTGAGAGTTGGGCGTCCCCTATGTTCATTTGTGAGCCGAGGAGATTCACTCCAGCGATATATGCAGCCATAACATACCATTTCATTTCATTCAAGCATTCAATATATTTTAATCATTCAATTCATTCAATCATGATTCATTCATTTCAAATGAGAACGAGTGCGGTAAAATACACACTCGACTCCATTTTCAAAATCTCTAATCATCTATAACAGTTAAGCATGTATCAAGTACTCATACACTTGACACTCACCAAGTAATCAAGAAGCAAGTACAAGCATTTGTTTTAGGCGTCTCCTGTGAGATCCTCGAACGTCCTCTTGAGTGCCTGAGCAATTAATAATGGACTATTATTTATAAACCCCAATTATCAAGGAAGATTGCACACTTGTACAATCTAAGAAAATTTCATGAAAATGAGCCTTAATTACTCGTAAATCGAGGCTCAAAAATGGGGTTTTAAAACACAAGCGAAATCTGTTTTTCATCTTTGAAATCAAGTGTAAAACGGTCTAGCAATATCGAAGGAAAATAGAGAGTTCGCAACCTTCAATTTCCTTTAAGTTCGAAAATTTCAGATTTGTCGAGCTATTTTTTGAAAAATTGTATCTCACTCTCTGTAAGTCCAAAATTCAAAAACTTGGTACCGTTGAAAACTACTTCCAAAGTACTAAAAGTTTCTAGAAGACACTTTTCCATGATTCCAAATGGAAGACATTCAAATTTTGGATTCAAGATGCTGTTTTGAATACTAAGGCAGTTTTTGGGGTTGGTTTTTGGCCAACTTTAGGAATTCGGTAAATTTCACACAATGCGAACTAGCCACTAAAATTTGGAACTCAATTAGAGTTATAGTCAAAGTTTAAAAAAATTAAGCAAAACAAGAATTGGAGTTTTGAGCACCAAGATATGGCGGCTCAAAGTTCCCCAAAAGTTGGGATGGTTAGACCATTTTCCAGGTTTAAAACATAAACTTTGAATCTTTGGTTGAGCATCGAAATAGGCTCAGAATTGCACCAAATTTGGTATGATTACAATACGATATAAGTTCTATTCCTCTGTCAAATTTTATACAAAAATTCATTCGGAAAGTCATTTAACAAAACCATTAAAGTTCCACAATTTGCTAAGGCAAATCTGCCTTGCACTTTCGTTTTTCTTTTCTCAAACATTTGGCCAATGAAAATTCCTCGAACATGATTCATTTATGAAGACAAAGTCTAGCAAACATCCAAAATACGTTTTGTAGGTGATTAACACCAAGGATTTCGAATAACAAGTCCCAAATCAAGATTAGCTATAAATCAGTCCGGAATTAGGGTTTTCTTTCATGAAGATAGCTCTGAAATCCGGCCACAACTCACACAATTCAACTCAGAATTGAGCGTGGTCAGTGGCGTTCAAAACAAAATTCATAAGGAAACAATTTCTCAGAAGGAATTGTTTTAAAATCTGTTCACAACTAGCTCATATTTGAGCATCAATTCGCAGCTCAAAACAGGGCTTCCAGTACAGACGAGAAATAGAAAAGGCAACTTGACAAGGTTGTTATGGCTCACTCAGGTGGAATCAGGGCATGCATTTTATACCTTTGGAAAACTGGAAGTGTCTAGTTTCTAATGCCACAAACAGCACTTGATTTCAACGTCAGAACAAAGAGTTATGGCCGAAAAAAACCACTGCCCGAGAGGCTCTGGTTACGTTTCCAGTTTTGCTACATTTTCGAAATCTCAACTTTTGGCCAACCAATTTGGATGATTTTTGGTGGAAACTTTCCACACATCCCACACAACATATTTACATCAAAATCAAGTCAATTGAACCACAAAAATATGCACTAATGGTCACTGTAAAACAAGGGCAGAATCGTCACTTTTGTTCATCTCATTTCTTTTGAGTTTTCTTTCACAATACAACTTATTTTCACTAGACTAAGCACTAATCCAATATAAATAACATCAAATCTCATCAAATCAGTTCATTAATCCATTGTGGGATTTCATAGAGCCCTCTCATAAGATTTCCAACAATATAAAGCTACCTATATGAATCTATGAGCTCACAAGTGCAATACAACTTATATAAACCAAGATTCAAGAGGTTGATCATCATTTACCTCCTTAGATGCTAGAGCAGAAATTTTTGGTCACCTTAAGCCCAATAAAACCGTGAGAAACAAGCTCCTTGCCTAGCTTAAGTTGATCTCCAAGTGGTTTGCAAGTTGTGTGTAAATTTTGGAGGGATTTGATGAAGAAATGAAACAAGAATTGATGAAGATTTTGGTTGTTTTCTTCTTGAAGATGGCCGGCTGTTAGAGAGAGAGAAAGGAGAGTGTTTTGTTGCAAATGAAGCTTCCTTGAGAAGCTTAAATGTGTTGTTCAAAAGTGTTCAAAAATCAACTCTCCCTCCGCGCGCGCATGCGCGCGTTTCGTGCTCGATTCCTCTCGAGTTTGTTTCACTAGTGTACTAAACCTCTAATGCACTCCATTCATACTATTATTATTCACTCTTAATAGCCCCAAAATAAAGGTCTTAAGTTTCTCAATTAATCACGCGCGCGAAAATGCGTACTTCCGATTTATGCGCGATAGAGTGAAATTTCTAATAAATTCTTATAACAATAGTATAACTAACTAACACTTGAGCACTTAAACATAAAAAAAAATACCTATTTCAAGATTAATGTATAAGTCTCCAATTTTTCAAGTTTATTGTATTCTCGATTCGATTATTGTCTCCAAACGCGCATCCACTATTCACTCTAAACGAGCTTTCAAAAATAAATTTTTGAATCAAGGCATTTTCAAAGTACTTGTAGGTCATAGTTCCATGTAATTGAGTATAAAGAAGTTGAAATAAAATATTCGAAATAAACGGCCAAATAAATATCTAAATGAGCTCGTAATAGGAATTTAAAATAAGAAAATTTGTGAGTCCTCACATTTACGAGTAATTAAGGCTTTCTTTCATGATATTTTCTTGGTATTGTACAAGTGTACAATCTTTCTTGTTAACAAGGGGTTTATAAGCGATAGTGTGTGATAGCCAATTATTATTTGCTTAGGTGCTCAAGGGGACCTTCAAGAGGATCTCAAAGCGGACACCTAAAAGTTGTTTGAGCACTTACTCCCTATTTTGATTGGTGAGTGCCAAGTGCATGATTTGTTGCAATTATGTGAATTGCTTCTCATGGACTGAATGGCTTATAACTATTGAGTCGAGTGTGTACTTTATTGCACTTGTTCTCTTTTAACTGATTGAACAACTGAACTGAACTGCCTGTATGTCGTTGGAGTGAATCTCCTCGACTTATTACTGAACTGCTTGCATGTCGTTGGAGTGAATCTCCTCGACTTATAACTAAACTGTGGGGACACCCAAATCTCAATTGGCTGACCTTGCGACTCGAGCTAGCAAGGGCTTGGTCGAGGAGCTTGGTGAACCATAAGATAACTGTAAATTTGATCTATTGAAAGATCTTGCTTGGCCTACTCGCATAGTAGTGCCTTTATTGATATTCGGGCCCGGTGTGGTGTATGGTGGACGAAATTGACGTGAAGTAGAGTTCTACGGACTTAAATGTCGACCCGGTTGACGGAGTGTCATCGCGGGAAGGTTTTTGATCGAGGCTTGGCAAAGCAAGTGGAACTTAGCTCCTGAAAGCTCCTGTATCCTCATTCAATGTGTTTAATTGAAAATTGTGAAGTGCTTGAATGTTACAGCTTTAATTCTTGCTTAAAGGCCATTACTACTTGAACTATGTGTTTTGCATGTTTTCTTGGCCTCACGAGCATCCGCTCACCCGTTAGATTTGTTTTCCTTAACAGGAGCTGAACTGAAAGGGATTATGGAAATGCCTACTTGATGGCTCTTTTGACTAGAATTTTGGAATGTATTTGTCCAGACATCCTTTTGGGAAGTTATATATTTTGGAAAGTGAATGTATTTTGAACTTGTGATGTAAGATTGAATCTTTATGTATGGAAATGACTTCGTATCTTTATTCCGACTCTTATTGTTAGTATTAGTCATTAAGTTTGGACTGGATTTATACCAAGTCCTGGCGAGGGTTTGGCAGGCGTCCCGCGGATACCCTTTGATTCACCTTAGGGAGAAGTGGGGGCGTTACATTTACTCCCTCAATAGTTGTAATGAATAACAGAATTAAGAGTTTTGCCCTTAGTCTTATAGTTAGGGTAAATTAGGGTTTTCGCGTATTCTGGTAGTTTGATTAATTGTGGAGGTGTGTGTACTAAATATGGTGGTTAAGAGTGAGTTTTATATAAGAGGAAGTGTGTGATTAGAGGTACTAATAATAATTTAGTAAATCATAAGTGAAAACCCTAGTACGTGCGAGTTAAGGAAAAACGGCTCGAACCGACGTGCACCGTTTGCTATCGATTGAGGGTACCACTTGAACCCTACTTTATTACCTTAATCTCCTTGTTTTTCATTGAGTTAATCAGCCCTAAATATCTCCTCCAAACAGCCAAAATTATTGACTAAATAAAAGAGAGAAAAGGAAAAAATTTTGAGATTTAATCATGCGGCCACACTTGGCGGAAATCCAACCAACTTTGACTAAACCAATTTCCTTTCTTCTTATCTTTCCCTTGGCTTCATTCTTCTCCATTTGCTTCTTGTTGGCTGAGAGTGAGAGGAAGAAAAGAGGGAAGAAAGTTTGCAACCTCAACCCTTGAATCAAGCATGTTTGAGCGAAATCAACCAAACCAATCCGATTAAACTTGTCTTTTGCTGTTTGGAAAGCTTTGTGTGGTGAAAATTTTGGAAGAGAGTGGTTTGTTTTTCACTTGTAAGAAGCTTTTGGAAGGTATAAACCTTGAACTTCCTTTTCTCTTGCTTCATCTTGTTAAATTGGTATAGAAGTTTCTACTCTTGGATTGCTATGGCTAATTATTTAGGTTTGGATGGTGTAGTGGAATGTTTAGCTAGAGTTGCATCTTTTCAGTTTTGATTAGTGTTATTTAACTAGTCAATGATGTTATTAAGGTTGGAAATGGAACTTGTGAAGTAATTTTGGGCTTTAGTGTAACATTTTTAGAGTAAAAGCTGAATTCCAATATTTGTAGTGATTCTGCCCTATTTTTGGAACCAATCTGACCTACATGTTTGTCCATGATAAAGGCCAAATAAACTCTTACTCAAAACATGAAAGCTGTAGGGAATTGAGTTTGCTATCTACCTACAAAATTTCAGCTCAATCGGAAATGACTAAAATACCCCTGCCTGCCCAAATGCCCTGTTAACCGACAGCTTTCTGTTTTCTCTGAGATTTCAAATTTTGACCTTGAAAATGCAAGAAATGGATGTTGATGTCTTCATAGGAAATGTAGGTCTCTGTCTCAGCTTCGGAACACCATAAAATTTACTCCAATTCAATAAGCCTAGCTTCAATTGTGACCAAAATGCCGAGAGATGACAAACCTGCGACTTAGCCATTCGTCTTTAAAACTAGTTTCCAGCTTTGATTTTGATGGTTGCATTGCTAGAATTGACCTGTATTTGAATGATATTGAGCCTCGTTGAATAGCTATTTTATTGAGCTTGTTTATGTGTTGAATTTGGGCTGAGTTGAGGAAAGAAATGGAGCCATATATGGCTGGAAAATAGTTCAATACAAAGGGCATGCCGCCCAAATTTTCACTCGAGAGTTAGGCTTATGTACTCGCGACTTGAGCAGAGATTTGAGGTCGAATTAGACTTGGATCGTCTATGGTAGTCGAGTCTCCTTTAGTCAAGGTATATAAGCCAAAATTTTGCGGAACTCGTACCCTTGAAAAGTGAAAGTCGCGACCCATTCAAAATTCAATTTTTTCGGTCTTTGATACTAAGTGCGACTTCCAAAGTCTAAATCACTTCTTGATCAAAACTAAACGAGTGAGTATGAATTTTATAGAGTTTGATAAATAACTTGAATACTACTTAAATGAGTTTCATGTACTTGATTTTCTTGAAGCGAAACTCCTGTGTTTTGAATCTTAGTTGATTTTAAACTCTTGTATAATATTTTATCACAGATTTGGACTCCATCCAAGGAGTTAGACCTGAGCGTGACCCTGAAAAGCACTAGACCTTTGGTGAGTGCTTCCAAGTGCATGTTTGTACTTGATATTTGATTTTACCTGTTTTACCAATGTGCTTAGACAATATTTGCTTGGTTTGGTCGAACAAGGGTGTACTTTATCGCACTTGCCCTAATGTGATATATACTTGTTCATTTATTGCGATTGACTTGATATACTTGTGCTTGTAAGTGCTGAGTGGCCGCATGTACCACACTCAATCCGAGTGAGAGGTGCCTCTCATTCCCGTTCCGTACTTTTCTCGTGATTAAGTCGATTGAAGCGTTATCTCATTGACTATACTCACTTCTTGGGGACCCAAACCCCACTGGCTAGTTAATTGAGTCGAGCCGGCAAGGGCTTGGTCAATTAGATAACGAACCATGGGTATCTTGTTTCATCAAGTGGAGTGATACCTCCTCGACTAATCGGTATACTCGAGTATTACCACGCATATTTTCTCGTGGTGTTCGGGCCCGGTAAGGGGGTTGAATGGTGGATAGATTGGTGTTAAGCGGGGCACTACTGGACTGGTTACTGTGTTTGAAAGTTAACGGAATGTCAACTACTACTTGATCAAGCTATGGAGGAGCTATTTTGAAATAGCGGTTGTATCCTTTTACTTGACATGTTAAATATCCAGTGCTTGGCTTTACAAAGCATTATTGCTCATTTTCTTAACCTCATATGCTCATTATTTTGATACTTGTGATTCTAAATCATGGTCAACTTGCTATTTGGGTCTACATGAAGTTTTGGAACTTCACTGAGTTTTATCTCATTCTATGAGATTTGTTTTCCTTACAGGAGATACGAGCGAGGGCGTGAGACTGGTACAGGCTAGCCTAGTCTAGTTTTTGGATTTTGCGATTGTACTCACGCTAGTGCTCGACTAGGGTTGATTGTACCTGGATTGTAACACTTTGACATATTTGGGTATGTATAAGCCTTGGAGATGGATTTAAGCATCAATGTATATGTTAAGCTTGAAATTATTGTTTTATTTCCTTTCTTTGGTTGTAAGTTATTTTCTTGAGTTAAGCGTGAGTGAGTCCTGGCGTGAGTTGGGCAAGCGGCTCACTAAACCCTAGGGTACGCCCTAGGAGAAGGTGGGGCCGTCACAGTTGGTTTGGGTGTTTTTTGAAAATCTTAGATGTATTGTTATGATTCTTGGAAATCTTGAATAAAAAATTTTAAAATTTTATGATTCTTGAAACCCTAGTTCATCTTCTTGAACTTGGAATTACTGTTGTTCTTGTTTCTTTATTTGAATTGAGAGAAAAAAAAAGGAGAGAAAACTTGATCCGTGAAAGAAAAGAAGAAAGAAACAAGTTATTGGAGGGATCATAGTCTTGAATTTGAAAACAAGAAAATAGTCTTGAATTCGGAAACCTAATTTGACTTGGATTGTTGCCAAAATCTGGTCACATAAATCCTTGTCCAATTCAGTTTGTTATGCCACTTGAATCACACTTAGTAAAGCTTCTTAAAACAGCAACTTGCTTTCCAAAAGTGAATCCAAGAATCAATCAAACTAAACTTCCAAATTCCAGCCAAGTACAATTGGGTAGAGTTTCTAAGTTTCCAAATTTCTGTACAATCAATGTCTTATTAATTCTAGCCATTTGTTTCTTTTGTTCTTGTATAATTTTCATACATCTTTTGAGTTATTTCCAAATTTATTTGAGTCAAGTCCCATCAAGTCACAGCCATTCGTCTTGAACTCCTAGCCATTGCCACAGTGTTAATTGAATTGTTAAGTCTTCTTGATCAATTGTGAGCAAATTCAATTTATCTCAAGGATTGTGATCAAGGACCTAAACGAATGGTGAGATTAATAGAGCATGTTTACTTGAGTGTAAACACAAGAGTGAGTGGATACATGCAAGGGAATGTTGTGAGGAAATTTCTTTCTTGTCACTAACCATTCTTGCAGATTCACACACATTTTTGGTCGAATGGAGAGATCCACCTCTAGATATTCAAGTGGAGGACCTTATTATATTCATGATCGGCGACGTCATAAGGAGGAATTAAGAGGACATCGAGGAGTTGGTTCTTCTAATTCTAAAGTATTCATACCATATTTCAGTTGTCTTAAAGATCCCAATGCATGCTTAACATGGGTAAAGAAAGTGGAACGCTTCTTTGAACATCAATCTTATACTGAAAAGGAGAAGGTAAAATTGGCTACCCATGTTTTAATCATTATGGTTTAACATGGTGGAATCAATTTGTGAAGGAACGTCAATTATGTGGACTGCCTTCAATTTCCACTTCGGGTGCATTGAAGAAGACAATGCTTAAGAGATGCTCCTACATACTTTGGAGAGTTGCTGCAAAAATTTTACTTACTTAATCAAGGTTCTAAGACTGTGGTTGAGTACTTTGACGAGATGGAGTCACTAATGAAGCAAGTTGGGATTGAAGAAGATCTAGACACTACCATTGATCAATTTTTGGATGGTTTGAATAGGAAGATTGTTGTTCGCATTGAAATACTACCTCATATGAAGTTTAGGGATATTGTAAGTATGGTGATTAAAATTGAAAGGCGACTTCGAAGAAGGAAAGAGGAGATCCATGTGACAACTTCCATGTCTAAATCTAAGAATGAACCACATGAGGAGTCATGGTGGGATATCTACCAATGTTTACTACATGAGAAGCAAATAAAGGAGAAACCTGAATGTACTCAGGCATCTTCTAATATGAACTTTGTGGACGCCATTGTTAATGAAAATCCACTTAAACCCATCCAAAGTGAAGTTGAATTTGAAGAGATCATTATTGAAGCTGCAGATGGGGAGGAGGACGTTGAGAGCGAGCGCAGTAATATACAAAGTGCGAATGTACATGACGTAATAATCGAGGGGAGTGAAAGTGGAAAAGAGAGTGAATTGTGCTTGAGTGAAAAGATGAGTGAGAGTTCTCTTGAGATGGAGAGTACGATTGTAAAAGCTAAGGGAGTTAGTGAGAGCGTTTCTGTGAGGACTTGAAAAATTCTCCATATTTTCTTAAAATTTCCTTTTATTTTGAATAAATTACTATATAATATCTTTACTACTAAATTACTCTCTCAATAGTTGTAATAAATCAAAGAATCAAGAGTTTTATTTTTACTGTTATAGTTAGGGTAAACTAGGGTTTTTGCATATTTTGGTTATGTGATTGTAGATACCAAAATTTTAATGTTTATTTAATTCTTTTATTTTATTATTTATTATTGTTTTCATTTTTATTATTTTATTTTAAATTTATTCAAGTTTGCAAAATAGTAATTAGTGCTTGTTTTATTTTGGCACATTAAAGTTCATCACTTTCTTTTCTTTCTAAAATTTTTTTTTATCTTTTTCAAATTCAGTTTTGTCTTAGTGAAATGACATTTTGTAAGGTAATTAGAAATTAGCTATCATTTATCATAAATTGGTTTTGAAAAGAAAAATACAAAATAAAAAATATGTGTGGCACACATGCAATAGGGCTAAGTGGGGTGATGCAAAAGGGACAAGTGTCCATATTTTTCTTTGGACACCACAACAAAGGGAGGGGGGTAGGTGGCAAGACACTTGGAAGCTTAGGAAAATTTGAAGGGAAAAACAAACAAAAGAAAATGAAAAAGAGAGGAGAATGTGGTCGGCTAGGAAACTTGGAGAGGTTACGGGCAAAGAAAGAAAAAGAGAGAGGAAACCAAGCAAGAGGAGAAGAGGAAGCTGGAGGTAAGAAAACTAAGAGAGCTTCGGGGAGATGGGAGGAACAAGGGAGAAAGAAAAAGGCTTGAGAAAAAACAGAGAAAGAAGGGAGAAAAAGAAAGGGATTTCGGAGAAGGAAATGGGCAGCTGAGGAGCTGGAAAAGGAGGAAGAAACCAGGGCTAAAGGAAAAGAGAAAGGGGGACTAAGGGAAGCAGCGGGAACAAGGGGGCAGAGAAGTAAAAAGAAGAGAAAAAACTAAGAGAGCTAGGAAGGAAAAAAGAAAACAAGAGAAGAGGAAGACTGCGAGGGAGGAAAAGAAAGCATGGGCAACCTGTGTGAGGACCCAAAAATTTCCTTATTTTTTATCTTATTTTACTGGCTTATCTAATTATTTATTCACCTGTTTTCTCCAAATAATTTATTTCAATCATTTTAATTCATTTACATGGAACAAGGTCTCACTTATATTTTAAAAATGTCCCGTTAGCAAATTTAATTTTTCGGAGGCTGTAGACACCAAATTTTTAGCTTTTCTTTTTCTTTTTATTTTATTTATTTAATTAGTTTTGTTTTAATTTTTCCTAAGAAAATTGTTTTACTATTATTAATTAATTCATTGGAAAAAAGGGAAAATCATCAATCAAACAAAAAAAAAATTTTTTAGAGTTTTATTTTATCTTTTATTCCTGGTTTCGCTCACTTTATTTGATTTTACTTAAAATGTTATTTTTGTTTATGTTATTTTCATTTTTATTAAGTAATTGAAAGAAAAAAAAAAGAAAAATTGTTCACGAAATTTCCTTTTTTTTCTTTTCAGTTCAATCTTTTAGCATTTATTTATTTTTTATTTTTTATTTTATTTTATTTTTATTGAAATTTCATTATTTATTAAAAAAAAAAGAAAAATGGGGAAAGAAAAGGTTCACGCGCGCATGCTGAGCATGTGCGCTATTCTTCTTCAACCGTGAACCAGACACGGTACCAGATGGGCAAGCTGGCATTTTGGTGAAGTTTTTCTCACGGAATTTGTTTTCTTTTAAGTTAGGACAAGACACCTCATCTATTAAAAGATTGGATCAAGAAGCTTCTGGAAGGGGAAGCCATCAAACGGCTCCCAAATACCAGAAAAATGCAGAAAAATCAGCACCATTGATGCTAGATTCTGAGGATATTGAATGCTGATAAGAAAGCCGTAAAACGCAAGGAGAAGGGGAGGAAACCAGAGGGGGAGGCGGCTAGGGTTTTGAAAAAACAGAAGAGGACGGCTGGACAGAAAAGAATGAGTGATGGCTGGGAAGGGTTTTGAGAGAGGAAAAAGAAAAGAGCGAGAGGAGAGAAACCGAGAGAGAGCTAGGAGAAAGGATCAGGTAGAGAAACAGGAAAAAGGCTGACGGCTAAACGGAGAGGAATGAGGTGTATAACGGCTGGAGAGAATGAAGTGAATGCGTGATGGCTGTGAGCAAAAAGAGCTAGAACTAGAGAGAAGCGGAGGGAAGAAGGAGGAACGAATATTTGAAAAAGGAAGAAAAAGGAAAAACAGAGCTTGAGGGTTGAGGTAGGAAGAAGGGAAGGTTCTGGGGAGGAAAAAAAACACAGAGGAAGAGAGAGTTTTCGGCAGTAGCAAGAGAGGTGATTGAAGCTGGAAAAAGGAAACCAAGCTTCGGAAAAGGCAAGGCTGAGGAGTAGAGGGACAAACGGCCGCCACCACCACACTACAATCCACCACCATCGCCGATAACCGTCATTGGAGGAGCACTGTAATGCCTTCATACCCTTTTCTCACCTTTAACTTTTGAAATGAGAGTCATTTAATCTGTTTGTTTTTTTTTTCCTTTTCGGTAGTAAAATTTTTTTTATCTTTTTTGGGGTTTATGCATGATTTCTGGTTGGTGAGGAAGTCTGTTGGGTCGTTGTAAGTCTTGGATTTGTTATTGCACAAGCTAATGAAATCAGTCCATGGTATGATGTTTGCATGGGTATATAGTAGGATGTTTCATTAGTTGCCTGAGTCAGATTTCGTTCGGTTGAAGATTTGTGTAAAAAATCTGCTGCAACAAGTTTAAAGTGCTAGGCTTGTTGCAGCAGCATGGAATTTTCTTTTTGGTTGCTCAAGGCTCGAAGCTTTCTTTCCTTGGGTTATTGACGGTGGTTTCAAGCCACGGAAATTTGTGTTTTCTTGTATTTTGCTGTAAAAGGGAGAGTGGAACCGTGAACTTTGGAGTGTCTTTCTTTCCTTTTTGCTGCCGTATACATTTCACCATGGCGTAGTGTGTATTTTTTGTGTAAAAATTGCTGAATCTTGAAGCATCAAAAGGGGGGGTAGGCTGCATAAGATATTTTGTTTGTTGAAATCCTTAGTTTACTTGAAGTCATTGGTTTCTTGTAAACAATGCTCTGGTTCCTATTGTTTTATGGTATAGAGAATGGCGATTCATAAAGACTGTCTTGCTAGCTTACTGTGTTTGAGAATCAGCAAAATCTCATAGTTTTCCAGATTTAGGCACGTTCTTTTGTTGTCTAAGTCTTTGTTGTGCCGCAAGCTTGCTGCCGAACCTTTTTACATAAAGTTCTCTAGCATTTGTATGATTCCCTTCTATGTTTTTTGCTTGTTTGGATGTCAAAGTTATGTTTTGTGTTGTTTAGTGTAAAGTTTGGATGTTGGATTGAGAAAGTTTGGGATCAAGCCTTGTGTATTTGAATCTGAAATCTGAGTTTGGAAGTAAAAATGCAGCAGGCTTGCACTTTCAGTTGCTGAAGATCTGGTTTTGAAGTGTTTGATTTGCTTGTTGTTTGAATGGAGTGCCATGTGCGTGTTTGGGAATGTAGGGGCAAAGGCCATCAGTTTTATTTATCTTGTTTCGGATTGTTTTTTGTTTGGAAATCTGAGTCGAAGTTTGGCTCATATTTAGATCATTTGGCTGCATTTTGAGTCTGAAGGCTTGCTGTATTTTTCCTCTCCACTTTGTTTCAAGTCCCCGCACTTTGTGTTTGAATGAGTTGGATTTGTGTTTGAGTCATTTTCGCGTAAATGTTGTTTCGACTGAATGAAGGCAAGTTGCAGAAGCAACATTGACTGGAAATTGCAGAAATCTAAGCTTCTTCATAAGCTTTGCATGAAAGTTTTTCTAGAAATTGCATAACCTCATTCTAAGTTGTTGGTTTGTTGAGTCTTGTGGTTCTTTCTGGGTTAATGTCAAGGCTCTGATTGGTTGGCTGAGGTGCTAGTTGCATTAGGATTGCATTTGAGAAGCCCAGCATGTCGTAGATGGAAGGAACCAGCAAAAACAAAGAGAGCTTCATTGCATGCATGCAAAAATAGCTTTCAAAAATTGCATTCTAACCCCTCAAGTCTCCCCTTGTTTCACTTTGGCCCAGAAACTGTGGAAAATAATCAATTTGGCCCCCTTTAACTTCTTTAATTATTTCAATTGGGTCCTTGTTTGTTTCAATTTGATGAATATGAGTTGTTTAGTTTATTGGAATGCTTTGAGTGATTCAATTTCCATTTCATGTGATTATTTTGTTGATTAAAGTGGCGCCTTGACCTTTTCTTTTATTTTGGAGGATAAATAAGTGTTTTCACTCCATTAGGGTCCCAACTCAAGGGAGGTACATTCTATCCCTTATTTTTACTTTATTTGACCCTATGTGTACTTATGTGATTTATGTGTCTAATTGCATGCCTTTTGAATGTTTTCATTTTATTTATTTATTAATTCGCTCTATTCGTTTTAATTTCGTATATTTATTTTAATTCATTTTGATTACTTGAAAGGCATTTAAATGCCAAGTTGTAATAGTTAGGTTCATTTTATTTATTTTCATTTCCCTCCGTTAGATTGTAGTAGGTCCCCTCAAATGTAATAGCTAGGGTTTTATTCGCTTTCTTTTCGCTTGTGTGATTTGCATGCTTACGTGCTATGTGTTACCGCTTTCTTAGGGCCTTGCATCTAGATATCATGACTATGTGTTATGTGTTTATGTGATATTATGTGTTTACTCGCTTTATTATGTTTTTTATGAGATTATAATTAATGTGTGGCGTTATCACACTAGTCCAACGCTAGTTGTGATCTATTTCTCGATACCACACTAGTCCAACGCTAGTTGTGGTTTCCTCGTTCGATTCTTCGCTAGTCCAACGCTAGTGACAAAGTAGAAACATGGGCTAGTCCAATGCTAGATGTGACGCCCCGAAAAGTATTAGTGTGAGAACCCGTATTTTTTCCTATTTTCTAGGTTTTATTATTTTCCGTGGCTTGTTTTCTGCATTTTCGTGCTTAGGAAAATTTCTAGATGAATTTAAGGAGCAGATATAATTTTTTAGATGATTTTTCTAGTATTGAATGGATTTTGAGAAATTAAGAGCATATACCGGACGTGGGACCCACTAGTGCGAAAGTTCAGAAAATTCGGCCAATTAGATTAAGTTTTGAATACTGGAATTAATTTACCGGGTGTTAAGAGATAAGTAGAGGGTGCTAAGTGGATTGATATAAGGGAGACAAGGTAGGTGAGCATTTAATAAAAGGTGACAAGTGTCACCATAAGATTTAGTCTTGACATTTGACTTACTATTCAACCTTTTACCATTTACCATAATAAATTCAAAAATTGACCAAAATATCTTCATTTCTAAGCTTCATATGGCCGAACCTCTCTTGACAAGAAGAAGAGAAAAAACTCTCCAAGTTCTTGATTTCATCTTGCTCCAAATCATCAAAACAACTACTTAATCTTACTTTTGTTCCATAAAACCTCTTCACTTAGTGTTTGTAAGGTGTTTGGTGAAGTTATTTGGAAAGCTAAGGAGACCTATTGCTCTCTCTCTCTCTTGTTTTAAAGGTAAGTCTTGAAGTACCACTCTCCTCCCTCTAATGATGCTTAATTGATGCTTAGTGGTGGTATAAGGTGCCACTTTATGGATTATATTGTGATTTTTGGTTGGATTGATGAACTTTTATAATTTTTGGGGAATTTTCTGTTTTAATATGGATATGATTATGGGGTCATGTATGATGATTGGAAATGAGGTTTAATGACTCTATGAGGTGGAAAAAGTGATTAATCGCAATCAAATTCTGTTTTGGAAGAAATTTCAGAAAATCAGGGTTTTGTGATGAACATTCTGTCCGAATTTTTAGCTCCTAGTTAGGGGCCGAATTGGCTTTAGCTCAAAACATGAAAGTTGTAGAGAATGACATTTTAGAGGTGCCTAAAAAATTTCAGGTCAATCGGAGTAGTGTGGAATGAGAAAATTCGAAATTACTATTGCTGTTCTGGTTTTACCCGAAATTGGGATTTGCGACTGTAATTGGTTGTTTTGGTTAGGATTGCTTCCGAATTGGTTGTTCAGGTCTTCTGATGAAATTTAACCCTATTTCTTAGCTTTCAGCTGGTTTTGGAATTTCTGGATTTAGACTTGGAGAGCCTGAGTTATGATGTTTCCGGTAGAATGCATTTTGGTGAATCTGTTTTACGTTTTTGATGTAGTATCTTGCATTTTTGACCTAGTTGCACTCGAAACTGGACTGAGTGGCCTTCTTCAATATTGTAGCCTCTTAAGTCCTGAATATATCTGCAAAATTTCCGGTCAAACGGATCTGTGTAGCTCGAGTTATAACCAAAACACTCGCACCTGTTTTGTACCCTGAAATTTGTGTACGTTTTGACATCAGCCTCTGACCATGTATTTTCCCGTTTTGATCCCGTACGATCTGGGTTTTGACTCCTTCATAAGAAATGTAGATTTTAGTTTTGGCTTCGAAACGGTATAAAGTGTGTCACAATCCGAGTTCCGTAGCTCCTGTTATGACCAAAACAAGATCAATCGTCAGAACTGCCTTGAATCTGGACAGTTCTGACGGGTACTTTGACACTCACATTTCGTTCTTTTCTGAGTGGATTCAGGTCTTGGTCAAAACATCAAAGTTTTATCCTTATGTCTCAGCTTTCCAACACCTTTGGAATTTCTTGATTTGGATTTGTGAGCTGTGAGTTATGGTCCAGCAAACACACCCTATTCGTCACCCAAACACGTAAATTTCTGGTACTGTTTTCCATAATTTCGTCAACCAAGTAACGAAAGAAAGTGGTCATGCTAGTTTTAACAAAAGTAATCCACTAACTAAACAAAAGTACAAAAGCGACCCTAAACGCCTTCCCCAAGGTAATTCAGCGAATAAATGCAGTAAAGCGACACAAGTAATCGAATTCTAGCACACCAATTACACCAAAGACATATACACATATAACACCATGTATCAAGATGGTAGACAATCCAATACATCAATACATGTCAATTTAGACAAATAATCATATGCACAATTACTCAAACCAATATCATGTCATAGCGGTATCAAAGCAAATCAAGAATGAAGGCGATATCGTCCCATACCCAATTAAAATACCCCGTCCGATCTCTCACGTCACTTACTATTCCAATGAATTATCCATGAACCTCTTGTACTCATTCCAGTTGAACAAAGCCTATTCATGTTCCCAAAATGCAAATCTCACATATTTAACACCGCCTCAACTCTGGAGTACTCAGGCACAAGAATCCGAAATAAGACAATTCACCTCTCGAGCTGGCCAGTCCCAAGAGTAAACCATCTACAATCGAAATTCCTACCAGACGTACCTATCTATGGTCCTCAATTACCACAGGAAAAATTTAAGGCCTATAACGTTCACAATTCAGAGCTTAGGCTCAAACGAGCACTTATTCCTTCCTACCTGTTCACCACTTAGTCCAGGCTCACTCCGCGCAGAGACCACGCGAAGCAGGCTCTGATACCAACTGTGACGACCCCACTTCTCCCAAGGGCGAACCCAAGGGTATCGGCGGGCCGCCTGCCTAGCTCGCGCCAGTACTCAAAACTTAAAACAATAAAAGTCAGAAAATTCAAAAGAGTACTATATACAATCCTAAAAGAGTTATAATTACATTCTCAAAAAGTTCCTGCTCACACTATTACATCCTTATAACTACCACCAAAACCAAAACAAAACAAACATACCATATGTCCAACTATTACAAACAAACCTAACTATACTAGTGTACGCCAAAAGTCCCCGCGTCGGCCCCTGCTAAGGAAAACAAAAGGAAAGGGGTAAGCTATATGCTTAGTATGTAAACAGGGGCGAAAGCGTAAATTTCACGTAACAATAGTTGCACAGTAAGAGTAAAGCAAAAGCAGAAAGGTAACATCACATAATAAGGATACGGGTGGCTCCAAAGCCAATTCATGTGCCATGTGTGATCTCCTGCCGACACTCCGTCGACCACAATTAATGGTCCGTAGAACTTCACTTGTACACCCACTGACACCTTATCACCCTCACTGGCCAGTCACCTCACAAACTTGCCCGGGCGAACGAAATCACAAACTTGAGCTTGAGTCACAAGCTCGGGTCACAAACTTGGTCCACATACTCGGTGAACCGGATTCACAAACTTGGTGACCTCCAACCAGGTTGGACTGACTTCGACCAAGCCCTAACCGGCTCGAATAGTCCATCTAGGTCAAGAGATCGGGCCCCAAACTCACAAACTTCACAAAATTATTCAAAAGTCACCCCGAGCCACAAGCTCAAGGGTTTTAGTTCCAAAATGATTCACATACATACGTCATGTACAAATATGTGCGCAAATTCGGGTTTAGAGCGAGTGCGATAAAGTAAACCCTCACCTAAGTACCCTCTTCATACATATCGAAACACATAAGCAACTAACACATAAGAGCGGCCTGAATACTTACTCAACGAACAAAAGAGCAAAAGTACGAAATTCGTGCCACGAGGAGTAGCTAGTAGGCCCCACCGGCACCACCTAGCTCACCAACGTCTGAAATTGAAGATTGTGTCACAATATATCACAAACGGCTACTAACATACTTAAAACAAGCAAAACGGCAAAATCGGCACATGCAAGTGCGGAAACGGCAAAATGGGCACACGCGCCCGCGCGGAACGGCAAACGGAAATGGCCAAATCTGCCTTCTCAAACCGTTTTGATCAAAAGTTAGGCTAGGAATGTCGGATCAAGGTGAACGAGACATCGTTTCGAAGCTATGAGGAAGGGCTACAATTCTCATGAAGACACCTTAATCTAGATCTGAATGGAAACAGGTCTAGATTTTTTGAGCCGGTGTTCATGTGTACATTGGGTTTTGTACCGATTGGAGGTCGGTAATATGTGTAAATCTTTTGGTGTGACTTTGTAAGTATATGTATCTATTTGAGTGGCATTTTGAACTTATCTTTTGTGTGTCTTTTGTGCATACGCTTTACGTCCGTACTTTTGCTCATAGTTTGGATAATAAGTATACATAATGTTCCGATCTATAGACTTTTGCACTTAAATGGCCTCCGGTACTCGAGGTGGAGGTAGAGGGCGAGCACGAAGCCCTGAAAGGGAACAAGGACAAGAGCCAGATCAAGTAGCTACAGCCATTCAGCGGATGGCTGACTTTCTAGAACGTATGGTCGACCATCAGGGCCAGGGCCATGGGAATGCTGTTGGAAACCCTGAAAATAATCCGGGTAATCACGAAGGAGAGGACCGTGCTTTAGAACGGTTCCAAAAATTTGCACCTTCTAAATTTATAGGTGGACCTAATCCTGACCTAGCCGAGGGCTGGATGGATCGTATGTTAGACATATTTGCCGCGCTTAGGTATTCGGAGGAGCGGCAAATATCCTTTGCCGTCTTTCAGTTCGAAGGGGCCGCGCGAGCCTGGTGGAACGTGATCAAAGCCAAGTGGGAGCGAGAACAGACCCCCTGGACATGGGTCAATTTTACTCGAGAATTTAATGAGAAATACTTGCCGCCCATTGTGCAAGAGAAACGAGAAGATGATTTTATCCGCCTGCGTCAAGGGGCATCTAGTGTAGCGGAGTACGAGACCCAGTTTACAAAGCTCTCCCGTTTTGCTCCGGAGTTGGTGCTAACGGAGCGAAAACGAATCCGTCGCTTCGTCCAAGGCCTGAATGTGGAAATCCAGGAGGCTCTAGCAGCTGCTCAGTTGGACACGTTTAGCCAAGCGCTAGAAAAAGCCCAACGGATTGAGACAGCCAGGGGACAGGTTAAAGCCTTCCATGACCAGAAAAGGAGGCAACCCAGTTCGAATGACTCAACGGTTGGACAGAGTTCGCGAAACGAGCCACCAGCTAAGACGAGTAAAGGCACAGATGGTCCGCGACCTACAAGAACCCTGAATAGCTTTGGGCGAGGTCAGATAATGCAAGAGCCCCAGAGGAGTGCCCAGCGTGGAGGGTCAAGTACGGCCACTAAGCCAACCTGTGGTTTCTGTGGGGCCAATCACACCGATGAAAATTGCTGGAAAAATAGTTCGGTACGAAAATGCTTCAAATGTGGTAGCACCGAACATCTGATTGCCCGGTGCCCTAAGATGCAGAAGGAAGGACTCAAACCACCAACAGAAGGGACCACAACGAAGCCGTCAAATGCAGGGGAAAATCGACCCAAAGGGCCAGCAAGAGTGTATGCAATGGGTCAACAAGAGGTGACTGACCCTTCGGCGGGTTTCGAAGGTACGCTTTGACCAAAGAATTAATTTCGAGGACGAAATTGTCCTAAGTGGGGGAGATTGTGAGGCCCCGAAAAGTATTAGTGTGAGAACCCGTATTTTTTCCCATTTTCTAGGTTTTATTATTTTCCGTGGCTTGTTTTCTGCATTTTCGTGCTTAGGAAAATTTCTAGATGAATTTAAGGAGCAGATATAGTTTTTAGATGATTTTTTCTAGTATCGGTTAGTTTTTAAGAAATTAAGAGCGTATACCGGACGTGGGACCCACTAGTGCGAAAAGTTCGGAAAAATTCGGCCAACTAGATTAAGTTTTGAATACTGAAATTAATTTACCGGGTGTTAAGAGATAAGTAGAGGGTGCTAAGTGGATTGATATAAGGGAGACAAGGTAGGTGAGCATTTAATAAAAGGTGACAAGTGTCACCATAAGATTTAGTCTTGACATTTGACTTACTATTCAACCTTTTACTATTTACCATAATAACTTCAAAAATTGACCAAAATATCTTCATTTCTAAGCTTCATATGGCCGAACCTCTCTTGACAAGAAGAAGAGAAAAAAACTCTCCAAGTTCTTGATTTCATCTTTCTCCAAATCATCAAAACAACTACTTAATCTTACTTTTGTTCCATAAAACCTCTTCACTTAGTGTTTGTAAGGTGTTTGGTGAAGTTATTTGGAAAGCTAAGGAGACCTATTGCTCTCTCTCTCTTGTTTTAAAGGTAAGTCTTGAAGTACCACTCTCCTCCCTCTAATGATGCTTAATTGATGCTTAGTGGTGGTATAAGGTGCCACTTTATGGATTATATTGTGATTTTTGGTTGGATTGATGAACTTTTATAATTTTTTGGGAATTTTCTGTTTTAATATGGATATGATTATGGGGTCATGTGTGATGATTGGAAATGATGTTTAATGACTCTATGAGGTGGAAAAAGTGATTAATCGCAATCAAATTCTGTTTTGGAAGAAATTTCAGAAAATCAGGGTTTTGTGATGAACATTCTGTCCGAATTTTTAGCTCCTAGTTAGGGGCCGAATTGGTTTTAGCTCAAAACATGAAAGTTGTAGGGAATGACATTTTAGAGGTGCCTACAAAATTTCAGGTCAATCGGAGTAGTGTGGAATGACAAAAGTCGAAATTACTATTGCTGTTCTGGTTTTACCCGAAATTGGGATTTGCGACTGTAATTGGTTGTTTTGGTTAGGATTGCTTCCGAATTGGTTGTTGAGGTCTTCAGATGAAATTTAGCCCTATTTCTTAGCTTTCAGTTGGTTTTGGAATTTCTGGATTTAGACTTGGAGAGCCTGAGTTATGATGTTTCCGGTAGAATGCATTTTGGTGAATCTGTTTTACGTTTTTGATGTAGTATCTTGCATTTTTGACCTGGTTGCACTCGAATCTGGATTGAGTGGACTTCTTCAATATTGTAACCTCTTAAGTCCTGAATATATCTGCAAAATTTCCGGTCAAACGGATCTGTGTAACTCGAGTTATAACCAAAACACTCGCACCTATTTTGTACCCTGAAATTTGTGTACGTTTTGAAATCAGTCTCTGACCATGTATTTTTTTGTTTTGATCCCGTACGATCTGGGTTTTGACTCCTTCATAAGAAATGTATATCTTAGTTTTGGCTTCGAAATGGTATAAAGTGTGTCACAATCCGAGTTTCGTAGCTCCTGTTATGACCAAAACAATATCAATCGTCAGAACTGCCTTGAATCTGGACAGTTCTGACGGGTACTTTGACACTCACATTTCGTTCTGTTCTGAGTGGATTCAGGTCTTGGCCAAAACATCAAAGTTTTAGCCTTATGTCTCAGCTTTCCAACGCCTTTGGAATTTCTTGATTTGGATTTGTGAGCTGTGAGTTATGGTCCAGCAAACACACCCTATTCGTCACCCAAACACGTAAATTTCTGGTACTGTTTTCCATAATTTCGTCAACCAAGTAACGAAAGAAAGTGGTCATGCCAGTTTTAACAAAAGTAATCCACTAACTAAACAAAAGTACAAAACCGACCCTAAACGCCTTCCCCAAGGTAATTCAGCGAATAAAAGCAGTAAAGCGACACAAGTAATCGAATTCTAGCACACCAATTACACCAAAGACATATACACATATAACACCATGTATCAAGATGGTAGACAATCCAATACATCAATACATGTCAAATTAGACAAATAATCATATGCACAATTACTCAAACCAATGTCATGTCATAGCGGTATCAAAGCAAATCAAGAATAAAGGCGATATCGTCCCATACCCAATTAAAATAACCCCGTCCGATCTCTCACGTCACTTACTATTCAAACGACTTATCCAATAACCTCTTGTACTCATTCCAGCCAAATAAAACCTGTTCATGTTCCCAAAATGCAAATCTCACATACTTAACACCGCCTCAACTCTGGAGTACTCAGGCACAAGAATCCGAAATAAGACAATTCACCTCTGTAACGACCCCACCTCCCCCTAAGGCGTACCAGAGGGTTTAGCGGGCCGCCTGCCCAGCTCTCGCCGGGACTCACTCACTTACTGCATTCCTCAAGTAAATTACAAGGTACAACTCAAATAATACATCCAATTCTCCAAAATTACATATCTTAAGCGAAGCGGAAACCAATTCTAAGCGTAAAATATAGATTTACATCTGATTCAATTACAAATATTTATACAAGCCCAAAAATACATAAACCAAAAACCAAAACTAAACTATACAAGATGTACGCCATCCAGCCACACAAAGATCCAAAAACAAGTTCTTCCTTTACTTCGATCCCTGTGGGGAGAAAAAGATAATAGGGGGTGAGCTAGAAGCTCAGCGAGTGACCAGTAAAATCAACAGCCAAGTATATTTCACAATAAAGCATTGATATAATGTCATGATGCAGTAATCAAATGTTCATTTATTGCTCATGTGAGCCAGTGAAGTTCTTGTACTTAAATACCCAATGCTCGTTTAGATCAAGTAACCATGAAACAAAAGTAAGGAGCCATCGTGCTCCAAAGAATGTGTAAACAATAGTGGAGACATTGGTTCTAAGTACAAGACTTTCCAGGAACTCATTGGAGCCAAAATTATGTCATGGCACACGCCCAAACCCCAAATGATATGCAATGGAGTAATAAGTGCAAGAATTAGTTCAAAAGTAACTTTGGGAACAGTCGAGGGATCACTCACTCAAACTATAGTGCTTCAAGTAGTCACGTTCAATGATACTCCAGGTTTGAAGTCCAGAGCTGCGATAGAAATCCAATTTGAGAACTTTGAAACACGAGTAAGATTTGAAACTTAAACGTTCCGTTCATAAGAATCAACCAATTGAAATTCATTTGAAAGGCATTCGTGAAACACTTGCTCGCTTTTCAAATCATAAGGTTTTTGTAGCATATATACTTGGAAACAATACTTGAGTTAAAAGTACAAGGAAATATAAGTTTACATTGGCCATTATATCTTTTCCTCAAGAGTACAAGTTCGTTTAGGTTTTTAACGTATAACCATCGATAACAAAGTAGCAAAAGTTCTCGCTAGTTCAAGTGGTAATCACTTAACCTTCACTCAAGTTGCAAATATAGTTTTCTAGTTCTCGAGTAAAAATTCGGGCAGCATGCCCTTTGTGTTTACCTAATTTTCCAGCCTTTTAGGCTTCATTGTTTTTCTCAAACACAACCCAACATTATACATCTCAGCAATTCATGTCAAGAGCCGTTCCATAGGCTCACAATATCATAATAACAAGAATCGTATGAAGTACAAGTGCAGAAATTCAATTTAGTTCAAGACAGATTTGACGTACAAATGCGGAAATAACTTATCTGAGGCTACGCTTATCGGATTAAAACGAAACCTATGCCGTTTTGAAGCTACGACACAGAGCTACAACATTCATGAAGGTCACTTAGTCCAGTTCCTACTGTAACTTAGTCAAATTCTCGAATTACTACACCAGAAACCAATTCATCGGCTGTTTAAACGCAGAACACTGTAATGAACATAACTCAGTGTACACAAGTCCGAATCAGGTGTTCTTAGATGAATTTTAAAGCCACTTCAGAACACTACAACTTTCATGTTTTGGCCCAGAGCTAAATCAGAATGGATCCTGGTCAAAAAACGTGATAAACTGGACTGAACTGAAGAAACGGACTGCTGGGAATTACTTAGAACAGTAGGGGTATTTTGGACTTTTCACGTCCTGCGTTGCTCCGATTGAGCTAAAATTTTGTAGGCACCTATAAAATTCCATTCTCTACAACTTTTATTCTTTGACCTAAGGCCAAAACAGCCTCTAACATACAGATATAAATTCGGACAGAATGTAAGCTAAAATTTCCAGAAATCTGAAATTTGTAGTTTCTAGTGCAACTTTCCCCAATTTCTCACTTCTCACACTACCAAAACATCTTATACAACATTAATTGTAACATACAAGCATCATACAACAAGTTGGGCAGAATTTCCCAAACCCTAGTTCATCACATAAAGAGGGAAAAACTTCCAATCATGCTAGCATCCATGATTCCACTACTACTCAAGTTACTAGACTTAATTTCACCAAGATTGAAAGAAAAATTTAGAGAGATATCATCCTCCTTACCTTGATTTGAGTTCTCCAAGTGTAGTCCAAGCTTTCTCTCTCCAAAATTTCACCACCAATCACTAGCTAATCACCCAAGGAGAAGTTTAATCGGTTTAGTTCTTTGGATTTCTCACTTTGTAGCTTGCATCAAGAAGAAATGAAGAAATTTCTCCCTTGTTCTTCTTCTCACTCTCTCTCGGCTCCCTTGGCAGAAAATGAAGAGAAATGGAGCTAAGTTTGTCTTATGATAAAGCCAAAAGGATTAGAACTAATGGTGTCCACAAGTTGCCCAACACTTGGCCCAATCTTGGCCACTAATTTTTCTCTTTCTTTCCCTTGCTTTCTAGCCACTAATTTCGGTCCCCTTAGCTGTAATATAAGAAGATATTTTGCTCAATTGTCAATGAGCTTGTAAGGTAAGAAAAATGGTGGTCAAGCAGTGCGTTCAATCGGTAATGCGCGGGACCCGCCGGATCGCGCCGTTTTTCTTAAAAACTCACGTACTAGGTTTTTCACTTCCCATTCACTAACCTTATATCATTGCCACTAGTCACATATTATTTCTCACTTAAAAGTCACTTTTAATCCCCAAATTAATTCTTACTCTGTACCAAAAATTCATCCGGCAAAAAAATCGCGAAAACCCTAATTTTGCTCCAAACTTGAAACCGAAGTGTAAAACCCTATTTTCTAGGTTTATTTACACTTATGTGAAATAATTGGATAGTGGGCTTTGATAAATAATAATTTTCAAATAAAAGGGTATTTTAGTCCTTATCGGAAAGCCTTAAAGAGCTGGCTCTTTAAGCTGTTTATGCGGACCGAATTTCTTCCAGATTTATGTGGGCCGGATTCCTCACAAAACTCTATTCACCAGAAATTTTTCCTTTTCTTCTGCCTCGGGGCGTTACAACTCCCCTCCTTAAAAGAATGTCGTCCTCGACATTCCAACTTGTACTAATCAGATCAAAATAGTTCTCGATAGTCAATCACGTATTAAGAATCATTTCAATCTCGCTTATCATAATCAAATACTAATCAGATCAAATATCTCAAAGGTCAATCACATACTAAGAATCACTCAGTACAATCAAGTACTAAAAGTACTCCAATCCAACTTATCAAATATTCTTGATCCAATAGATAATCAGACGAGTAACTGGATCCTTATACAAAAAGGGCTCGAAATCGGACTTAAAGTCCCTGGTATTTGGAAAAACAATTCAGGACATAACGATATCTCAGGTCAGAAATTACCCCTGGTGGTGCTTTATAACACAACAAGCTAGCACTCAGCTATACTTCACCAGAGTCTCAGATGCAAGATTTTGTCCATGGCGGTGCTTTATAACACAACAGGTTAGCACAACGGCTATACCTCGCCAAAGAACCTCAGTTCAAAATTTCATCCTTGGTGGTGCTTTATAACACAACAAGCCAGCACAACGGCTAAACTTCACCAAAGGATCTTAGCTCAAGAGATTGGCCCTGGTGGTGCTTTATAACACAACAAGCTAGCACAACGGCTAAACTTCACCAGAGAGCCTCAAGTCAAAGTTTCATCTCTGATGGTGCTTTATAACACAACAGGTATGCCTCGCCAAAAGAATGACGGTGCTTTAAAACACAACAGGCAATACCTCATCAGAGAGGTTCAGTTCAAGAATTTCATCCCTGATGGTGCTTTATAACACAACAGGCATGCCTCGCCAGAAGAATGGCGGTGCTTTAAAACACAACAGGCAATGCCTCACCAGAGAGGTTCTGTTCAACCGTTACAGAAGAGTAGTAGCCGGTCTATAACCAAACAAGTGCGAAAATGTTCAGAAACAGAGTCAAAAGCAGGGTTCAAGTGTATCGGTTCAAAAGCAGGGTCAATTATTTCAGGTTCAAGGAACACGGGTACGAGTAGAAACTCACTCGCCTAGCTTATGCCCAGTAATTCACACTCTCAAGCAATCATCAAACTCAAATCCACATACAGACCATATATAAATCAAGATACTTGCTCAAGAGTAAAAGAGATACCCTATTTTCAGTTAGGTCAGGTCTATCCAGTATATGTAAGGGTACACTAGCCGATTCAAATTCAAGTCTACTTACAGGTCGTATACAAACCAAACTACTTGCTCATGCGTAAATGAAATACCATATATTCAGTCAAATCACGACCACTAAGTGTACGTAAAAGCACACTTGCCTAAACAATGTTCAAGTCTCAAGTGAACTCAGCCTAGTCAATTTCCGACAATTCAAAGTCAGTCTCAGGCAGTTCAAGTAGTTCAAATCCCAACACTTACAAATCGGATGGTGCCATCCTTAATCAAACAAGAAGACTAGATGAAGGTTGAAAAATAAAAAATTTTCTCAACAATCGAACCACCACCATAATGTATCAAAACCCCAGCCAACACTTATTGGACAAGTCCAAGTCATTATCTCAATTCCCTCATTCAGTTAAGTCTTGAGTACAAGACAAAATCTTCTGCGCTCTAACCTGTGCCATTACAACTTATCTCAAACTCAATCATAATTTCTATTCACATCATCGTACGTTAAACCATATTCCGTCTAAAATTCACGAGCATTTCTTCAGGAAAAGTATCAGGTACACAAGTACAAGAATTCAAACTAAGAAACTTCACGACTCAGACCATATGGTTTTAAACGAAGCTCATCAAGTCATATCTTACGTGTACCATTTTCAAGATTCACAACTGACGCTCCAAAAGAGCACTAAACGTATAAATCAATCCCACAGTCCGGCATCCTAAACTTTAAGTCTAGGATACACTACAAAGATCTGAAGCCTAAGCTCTGATACCATTTGTAACGACCCCACCTCCCCCTAAGGCGTACCAGAGGGTTTAGCGGGCCGCCTGCCCAGCTCTCGCCGGGACTCACTCACTTACTGCATTCCTCAAGTAAATTACAAGGTACAACTCAAATAATACATCCAATTCTCCAAAATTACATATCTTAAGCGAAGCGGAAACCAATTCTAAGCGTAAAATATAGATTTACATCTGATTCAATTACAAATATTTATACAAGCCCAAAAATACATAAACCAAAAACCAAAACTAAACTATACAAGATGTACGCCATCCAGCCACACAAAGATCCAAAAACAAGTTCTTCCTTTACTTCGATCCCTGTGGGGAGAAAAAGATAATAGGGGGTGAGCTAGAAGCTCAGCGAGTGACCAGTAAAATCAACAGCCAAGTATATTTCACAATAAAGCATTGATATAATGTCATGATGCAGTAATCAAATGTTCATTTATTGCTCATGTGAGCCAGTGAAGTTCTTGTACTTAAATACCCAATGCTCGTTTAGATCAAGTAACCATGAAACAAAAGTAAGGAGCCATCGTGCTCCAAAGAATGTGTAAACAATAGTGGAGACATTGGTTCTAAGTACAAGACTTTCCAGGAACTCATTGGAGCCAAAATTATGTCATGGCACACGCCCAAACCCCAAATGATATGCAATGGAGTAATAAGTGCAAGAATTAGTTCAAAAGTAACTTTGGGAACAGTCGAGGGATCACTCACTCAAACTATAGTGCTTCAAGTAGTCACGTTCAATGATACTCCAGGTTTGAAGTCCAGAGCTGCGATAGAAATCCAATTTGAGAACTTTGAAACACGAGTAAGATTTGAAACTTAAACGTTCCGTTCATAAGAATCAACCAATTGAAATTCATTTGAAAGGCATTCGTGAAACACTTGCTCGCTTTTCAAATCATAAGGTTTTTGTAGCATTTATACTTGGAAACAATACTTGAGTTAAAAGTACAAGGAAATATAAGTTTACATTGGCCATTATATCTTTTCCTCAAGAGTACAAGTTCGTTTAGGTTTTTAACGTATAACCATCGATTAACAAAGTAGCAAAAGTTCTCGCTAGTTCAAGTGGTAATCACTTAACCTTCACTCAAGTTGCAAATATAGTTTTCTAGTTCTCGAGTAAAAATTCGGGCAGCATGCCCTTTGTGTTTACCTAATTTTCCAGCCTTTTAGGCTTCATTGTTTTTCTCAAACACAACCCAACATTATACATCTCAGCAATTCATGTCAAGAGCCGTTCCATAGGCTCACAATATCATAATAACAAGAATCGTATGAAGTACAAGTGCAGAAATTCAATTTAGTTCAAGACAGATTTGACGTACAAATGCGGAAATAACTTATCTGAGGCTACGCTTATCGGATTAAAACGAAACCTATGCCGTTTTGAAGCTACGACACAGAGCTACAACATTCATGAAGGTCACTTAGTCCAGTTCCTACTGTAACTTAGTCAAATTCTCGAATTACTACACCAGAAACCAATTCATCGGCTGTTTAAACGCAGAACACTGTAATGAACATAACTCAGTGTACACAAGTCCGAATCAGGTGTTCTTAGATGAATTTTAAAGCCACTTCAGAACACTACAACTTTCATGTTTTGGCCCAGAGCTAAATCAGAATGGATCCTGGTCAAAAAACGTGATAAACTGGACTGAACTGAAGAAACGGACTGCTGGGAATTACTTAGAACAGTAGGGGTATTTTGGACTTTTCACGTCCTGCGTTGCTCCGATTGAGCTAAAATTTTGTAGGCACCTATAAAATTCCATTCTCTACAACTTTTATTCTTTGACCTAAGGCCAAAACAGCCTCTAACATACAGATATAAATTCGGACAGAATGTAAGCTAAAATTTCCAGAAATCTGAAATTTGTAGTTTCTAGTGCAACTTTCCCCAATTTCTCACTTCTCACACTACCAAAACATCTTATACAACATTAATTGTAACATACAAGCATCATACAACAAGTTGGGCAGAATTTCCCAAACCCTAGTTCATCACATAAAGAGGGAAAAACTTCCAATCATGCTAGCATCCATGATTCCACTACTACTCAAGTTACTAGACTTAATTTCACCAAGATTGAAAGAAAAATTTAGAGAGATATCATCCTCCTTACCTTGATTTGAGTTCTCCAAGTGTAGTCCAAGCTTTCTCTCTCCAAAATTTCACCACCAATCACTAGCTAATCACCCAAGGAGAAGTTTAATCGGTTTAGTTCTTTGGATTTCTCACTTTGTAGCTTGAATCAAGAAGAAATGAAGAAATTTCTCCCTTGTTCTTCTTCTCTCTCTCTCTCGGCTCCCTTGGCAGAAAATGAAGAGAAATGGAGCTAAGTTTGTCTTATGATAAAGTCAAAAGGATTAGAACTAATGGTGTCCACAAGTTGCCCAACACTTGGCCTAATCTTGGCCACTAATTTTTCTCTTTCTTTCCCTTGCTTTCTAGCCACTAATTTCGGTCCCCTTAGCTGTAATATAAGAAGATATTTTGCTCAATTGTCAATGAGCTTGTAGGGTAAGAAAGTGGTGGTCAAGCAGTGCGTTCAATCGGTAATGCGCGGGACCCGCCGGATCGCGCCGTTTTTCTTAAAAACTCACGTACTAGGTTTTTCACTTCCCATTCACTAACCTTATACCCTTGCCACTAGTCACATCTTATTTCTCACTTAAAAGTCACTTTTAATCCCCAAATTAATTCTTACTCTGTACCGAAAATTCATCCGTCTAAAAATCGCGAAAACCCTAATTTCGCTCCAAACTTGAAACCGAAGCGTAAAACCCTATTTTCTAGGTTTACTTACACTTAGAGTGAAATATTTGGATAG
>NW_020863093.1:0-30093 GCF_003713205.1 Coffea eugenioides
TTTGATAAAGTAATCAAAGAGTTTGGTTTCTTACAAAATCAAGACGAATCTTGTGTATACAAAATGGTTAATGGGAGTTCAGTATGTTTCCGTATATTATATGTAGTTGACATTTAATTATGGGAAATGACATACCTATGCTTCAAACGGTAGAGGTATGGCTGTCCAAAAATTTCTCTATGAAAGATTTAGGAGAAGTAATCTTCATTTTAGGAATGAGAATCTATAGGGATAAATCAAAGAGACTGCTGGACCTTTCACAGTCTACATACATAGATAAAATGCTAAAAAAGTTTAGCATGGAAAATTCTAAGAAAGGGTTACTGCCAATGTTTCATGGCATCTACCTTTCTAAGAATATGTGTCCAAAAACTGAAGAAGAAAGGTACGCATGAATAGAGCACCTTATATTTCAATAATAGGATCTATCATATATTCTATGATGTGTACAAGGCCTGATGTTTCCTATGCTTTAAGTGTTACAAGCAGATACCAAGCAAATCTAGGTGACGGACATTGGATGGTCGTCAAAAGTATGCTTAAGTACTTGAGAAGGACTAAGGATATGGTTTTGATATATGGATGAAACAATTTACAGATAGAAGGATATACTGACTCCAGTTTTTAATTTGATAAAAATGATAGTAGGTCTCAGTCGGGCTATGTGTTTACTCTAAATGGTGGTGCAGTGAATTGGTAGAGTTCCAAGCAAGAAATCACAACTGATCCTACAACTGAAACCGAATACATTGCAGTAGCAGAGGCAGCTAAAGAGGCCATTTGGATCAAGAAGTTCATCACTAAACTAGGAGTGGTTCAATCCATTAGAAATCCAATACTTCTGTATTATGATAATAATGGAGCTATTGCATAAGCAAAGGAACCAAGGTCTCATCAACGGTCAAAGCATGTTATGAGGCATTACCATTTGATTAGAGAAATCATTGGTAGAGGAGATGTAAAGATAGAATGAATCCCCACGGGTAACAATATAGCTGATCCGGTAACTAAACCTTTGTCTCAAAAAAAAATGATAATCATGTGAGTTCATATGGTTTTAAATATGTGAGTAATTGATTTTGGTACAAGTGGGATATTGTTAGTATATGAGCTCTAAAGACAATCACTTATGGAGAAATTCATATGTACTTGGACTGTTTGTGGTCTAACAAATGATTTTTTATCATATTGATTGCTTGTATATTTATACTTGTATGATAATGTCCCTAGAATAAATTTAATCAGTGAGATCATAAGTGTTATGATGATGAGCTTCATTTGATTTAATAAGTTTATTCTTAAATATCTCTAGTCATAGTATTAATAATAATGCAACATTGTTAATACGGTTAGACTAGCATATACTAAGCCACTTCTATCGAGAAGTAGTAGACCTCATCTATTATGGTTTAGTGACACCTAAGTTAGTATATGGGTGCTTGATGACTTGATCAAATTCACTAGATTGATCCACATAGAGATTACCTTTTGTGTCAAAAAGGAATACATCTCTAAATGGCGTTTTATGTAACGGATCCTTGGACTTGAAGTTATCATGGTGTTTTGAGTATGGATGAATATATTCCATTTGTTATATGATTGCTCCCGTAAAAGAGAATGCTCACGTCATTAACATGTTGGATATATTTCTGAAATATGGATAAGTTGTGAATAAGTTTCAAGAATTTACCACCTCTTATGAAAGAAGAGTTATCTCTTTAATAGCTACTTGTAGAAGTATAACTCATAAAATCTTAGTACTAAGTGAGTGAGCCTTCGAATGGTGTTTCTAAGTACTTGTTCTTTTGGAGTTATATTTTGGTACAAGAAATATCCATTAATCATATTATGGAATTGGCTCTATATATATATATATATTCCATGATTGATGTTGAGATAAAGTTGGTAAAAGAATATTAATTGCATGGTAAACATCCATTGAAAAGTGAAGTCATCCACTTGACTTTTCTGAAGTACTTGGGTGGTCAAGACGCATTGCTAAATGCTTATCTTGTTTTATTAAGAATGAGTTAATTGATTAGATGATAAATATAAAGGAGTGTGAGGACCGTAACTTTTCTAATTCTAGGTTTTAATTCTTTTAATTGCACATTTTTTTTCACCTTCTTTATGTCAAAACTTTTAAAAATAACATTTTATGCGATACATATAGTTTTAAAATGATTTTTCTAGTCATCGGTTAGTTTTTGAGAATTAAGAGCGATATACCGGACGTGGGTACCCGCTAGGGTGCGGAAAGTTCGGAAAAATTCGGCCAACTTAGGGTTAAGTTTTGATATTGGCGATGTACAATTATTGGTGTTAGAGATAATTTAGGAATTAAACCTATATGGATAAAAGTTGGAGAGACAAAGGATAGAGTTGCATTAAATAAGGGTGACAAGTTCACCTTGAGGTTTTATTCTTGACTTTGACTTTTTACTTACCTTTACCAATTAACCAATTGACCAACAATTTCATCATTTTCTTATCCTTATGGCCGAATCTCTCTCCAAGGAAGAAAGAAAGAAAAGCTCTCAAATCCTAGCTCTACTCTGTGCTCAAATCCAGTAATCAACCATTTAATCTTGCTTTTTGTTCCATGAGAAACCTTAAGTGAAGTGATTGTTGGTGTTTAGTGGGCTTGTTTGTTAAGGCATAAGGTGAATTAGTTGCTCTCTCTCTTTGTATTACTAAGGTGAGAAGTGAGGACCCCTTCCTCCATCTAATGATGTTTTGTGACAGGCCCACTTTCCCTAAGGCGAACCAAAGGGGTTAGCGGACTGCCTGCCAGCTCTCGCCAGGACTACGGTAAGTTTACGTTCGGATCTCTATAACGTTCCGGAACATCCCATTGCACGTAAACAAGTCAAAAGAGTCAAAATAAAAAAAAATGAAAAAAATTTGCCGAAGATGAATAGTGCATGCCACGTCAGAATCCGGCCGGAATCTGGCCGGATTTCCGGCCGGATTCTCGGCCGGATACTAGGCCGAGAGCAATCCAAAATGTTCTCCAAAACCCTCCGCAATCCGGCCGGCAATCCGGCCAGTTTCTGGCCGGATTCCGGCCGGATTCAGTCCAGTGACATTTCGTTCAAAATTTTCCTTTTGCCGTTTGAAATCCAAATCGGCATTCAAAGTTTCAGCCAAACATCAACCAGCATATTACATTGAATCCAACATTCCAGCCAAATCTGGCATATTCAAATATCCAACTAATCCATTACACTGTACAATAACAATTACAACGCAAACCATTGGAGGAAACAAAACACTTAGGGTTTCAACCCCAAGGAGCTATTCAAAATACATGTACATGAGCTCAATTGTCATTCACTAATTACAATCTTTTCCAAAAGTGTTCATTTTCCTGTAAGAAAACAAATGAAACGGTGTGAGCTAAAGCTCAGTGGAGCAACTATTCACCAATAGCAGTTAAGATCACATAAGCATAACCATTCAAGTCAGTTTATACAATTTCGAAGTAAAGCAATTCAGTGAAAGGATACGGTCGGCTCTCAGAGCCATTTCCCGCTTAACCATTCTGATCACACCTCATTGACCCTCCGTCAATGTTAAAATTACCAAACTGTAGACCTCACTTCACTTCCATTCCTTCCAACCCACATACCCCAAACGTGCCGCACTCCATTCAGTCATTTTTGGTAATTACTTCGATATACCGGAACCAAAGGTCTCATTACCACAAGGTTCATCAGGTACAGTCCCCGTGACATGACATTTTCACGACCAAGCCCTCGCCGGCTCGATCCAATTGACTACCAAACGGGTTTTCCAAGAATGGAATTCAGTATCCAGTATATCAAGTTCAGTAATACAGTAAAACGGTAGCCAATCAGTGATACTATCAAAAGGGGTGAGGGCGGTCAAGTACACCCTCACCTTAATCAATTCCAATATCCAAGTAAGCCTTCAAGGCATCACATATACATTTAGCAAAGCCACATAGTAACAATTAAGTGAGTAGTATACTCACCAAGTGAGAAAATGATGTTTCATGCACCGTCGTTAAACGAACGTCGTGCACCACCGTTTCCTCCTAGAACAAGTGAACAATTACCATAAGACTCGATAACGAGTCACAAAGCCAAGCCAATTATAACCCAATAGGGTTTCATGCATGGAAATTCAAGTGTTAAATACGTAACCTTTACTCAAGTTGAGAATATAGTTTTCTAAATTTCGAGTAAAAATGCGGGCAGCATGCCCTTTGTGTTTACCAAATTCTCCAGCCATAAGGCTTCATTATTTTTCTTCAATCACAACCCAACAACACACATATAAGCATTTCATGTCAAGAGCCGTTCCATAGCTCACAATATCATAAAACAAGAAACCATACCGAGCCATAAACAACACCAATTCACAACCCCAATAGGGTTTTATAAACATATACTAGCATGAAAGCAAACCAGAAATTAAGAAAGGCTTTAATGTTGGCCTTGATAAGAAAACCGGTTTTGACGTCATAATGCGGTAATGGCACAACTCTCACTACAATTATCGGTTGGGGGTGTAAGACCCACCATTTCGAAGCTATGAAACAGGGCTACACCAATGTCGAAGGCCTCTCAGTCCCAATCCTAGCACAACTAGGTCAAAAGTGCCAAATACCAAACCAGAACCGAAATTGCAGGTTCCCAAATCACACAAAACTGTAATACGTCAATCTCAGCCTACACAGGTCCAAATGCCGAAATTCCAAAGGCATAAGTTAGCTAAGATATCCAGCTACATTTCATCATAAGACACCAACTTAAAAATCCAAACCAAATCCAGTCAAAACAGGCAATTACTATCGCAGTTCCGCACATTCTGTTCACCAAAAACAGCAACAGTAAAAACGGTATAACTCTCTCTATACTACTCCAAATTCCCTGAAATTTTGTAGGCACTTCATACTCACCAATACCTACAACTTTCATGTTTTGAGCAAAGTCCAATTCGGCCTCTAGCTATGACCTAAAATTTCGGACAGAATTGGGAATAATATGAACCCTAACTTTCCATTTTCCATCCAAATCCAAAATTGATTACATTTTCCTATCCAATACACCTCATAGAGTCATTATCAGCCATTACCATTCATCATACAAGGCCACAACATCCCATTCATATTAAACCAGAAAAATTCCCAATAAAATAAAAACTTCACCAAAACTCTTCAAATCAAGATAAAAACCAGAAATTTCAGCACTCTTATCACTAATAAGCACAACATAAGCATCATTAGGTGTAGTAGGGTGTTTCAAGCTTCACTTACCAAGAACCAAGAGAGAGGAAGATGTTGTGCACCTTAGTCCTTCAAACAAAGTTCACCAAACAACTTACTATCACTAGAAGGAAGAATTTTATGGAGTAGAATCTATTCTAGGTGATTAGTTGTGGAAGATTGAGTGAAATGGAAGCTAAAAGTTGAAGAATTTCCTTCCTTCTTTGAGCTTGAGAGGTTCGGCCATCAAGAGTGAAAAATGGTGCATTTTTGTGATTTTTGAAGATATATAACCAAGTTGGGTCAAAGGTCAAAATGTGAATAGTATTTCTTAAGGTCAAACCAATACTTATGTGACACTTGTCACCTCATTAAATGCATTCTTATCATTCTTTTCTCTCTCACATCAATCACTTCACACATACTACTTATCTCTTAACACCCGATAAATTTTCCACAGTATCCGAAACTTAACCGTATTGGCCGAACTTTTCGCACTAGTGGGTCCCACGTCCAATATCTAGTCTTAATTTTCTAAAAACTCTCCAATACTAGAAAAATCATCTAAAAAACTATAACTGCTCATGAAATCCACCAAGAAAATATTCCTAGGCCAGAAAATGCAGAAAACATGAAATTTAAGGGGGGAAAAACCCTAGGAAAATATTAGGGCAAAACGGGTTCTCACACTCTCTCCCCCTTAAAAGAATTTCGTCCCCGAAATTCCTTATCATTGACTACTCCGGGATTAAATTGAGCAGTATGCTGATCTGTACCCCTTCACTGGCCAGGTTCATTAAATTCTTACCTTCCACGTCCTCTGATGAGTCAACATCTAAGGAGTACACCCGAGAAGACACGTTCGATCCATCCTTGTCCCCCTTCGACTGGTCAGGGTGGGTCGTGGTTGGTGGCAGAGTCCCTTGCCTCTCGCGCAGGCGAGCTGGACAGTTAGCAATTTGATGTTCGGCATTCCCACAGAGCAAGCATTTTCCTCCTTTCCTCCAGCAATTGTCCTCCGAGTGGTTTAATTTTCCGCAATACCCGCAGGGTCCGCGTGCTGCAGAAGCTGAGAATCCTCTTGACGGCCTCTCTGGTGACATTTCCGGCATCCTCACTCCTCCCGTTCCCCGCCCAAATTTGGGAGGGATACTTTCATCCTCCAGTCCCGAATTGTTTCCAGGAAATCCTCTCTTTTTCGCCTGAAAGTTTTTCACCTGGAGCCTAGCATTCTCTACCCGTTGTGCCTTTTCCACTGCTTCACTGAAGGCGTTAATTTGGGCTGCCGCGAGATCCTTCTGGATTTCTACGTTCAGGCCCTGGACAAATCGCCGTATTCTTCGTTGCTCGGTCAAGATCAACTCAGGCGCAAACTTGGATAAACGGGTAAATTGACTCTCATATTCCGCCACAGTTTGAGCCCCTTGGCGGAGCCTAATGAACTCGTCCTCCTTCCTCTCCTGGACTAGAGGAGGGAAAAATTTTGCATTAAATTCTCGGATGAAGTTCACCCAAGTCCTCGGCGTCTGCTCCCGTTCCCATTTCTGCCTGATGACGTTCCACCAGGAACGGGCAGCCCCTTCAAGTTGAAACACGGCAAAAGTGACCTGCCGTTCGTCCGGGTAGTGTAGGGCCGCGAATATATCAACCATTTTCTCCAGCCATTTCTCAGCCACATCAGGGTCGGGTCCCCCAATAAACTTTGGAGGGGAAAACTTTTGAAAACGTTCTAGAGCTCTATCTTCGCTCTCAATATGATGGCCAGGGTTTCCGGGGTTTCCAGGGTTAGGGTTTGGGTTCTGAGCTTGTTGCTGCACTACTTGTGCAAGCAGGTTTGTCATTTGCTGCATAGCAGCAGCTATCTGGGCATTAGGGTCGGCTTGGGGTTCAGGATCAGGTCCAGTCGAGGTTTCCCCCGCACCCCTAACCGGTGTAGGTTGTCTAGTTCTGCGTCCACGGCCTCGACCACTCCGAGTGCCTTCCATCAATCTAAGTCAATCTAAGTCACCAAATAGATATACTGTTAAAGGGCACCTAACCCTCCTTTCCGTAGCACCAGACAGGAACAAGGAAACAAGAATAAGTAACTCAAACAATTACCGCGAAGAGCATTTAAACATATACCACGTATACATAGATCACATAACCAAGTTAAGCAATCATACGGAACAGTCAGTCAAGTACATATGAAGTCATTGCATGAAACAATAGGGTCTTCCAAAAGTACTATAGACACCTAGGTCACAAGTACAAAAGGACTCACGAAACGCTTTTCCCCTTCTAGGGTTTCGTCCAAATATTGATATCTTAATCAAGGTCGATCACGCTTAACCACCCGAACAAACCACACGAAGTTCCATAGAATCGCCTTTCTAGTTCACCTAATCCTTTCTAACCTAGGCCTTCATATCTTTCGTATCCGGGCGCGAGAATCTCGTCTAAGATAATTCACATCTCGAGCCGGCCGGTCCCAAGAGTAAACCATCCTTATTAAAGATTCCTACCCGACATACATACCTAGCTTTCTCGAGTCCCATGATAATGATTCGTACACTTATCACATGCCCGGTTCATAACTTATGCTCAAACGAGCACTTAGACATATTCATGAAATTAGGACCACACCACCACTTGGCCCAGTCTCACTCCACGCAGAGACCACGCGAAGTGGCTCTGATACCACCTGTGACAGCCCACTTTCCCCTAAGGCGAACCAAAGGGGTTAGCGGACTGCCTGCCCAGCTCTCGCCAGGACTACCGGTACAGTTTTACGTCGATCTATAAGCGTTCCGGAACGATCCCATTGCACGTAAACAAGTCCAAAAGAGTCAAAATAAAAAAAATGAAAAAAATTGCCGAAGATGAATAGTGCAGGCCACGTCAGAATCCGGCCGGAATCTGGCCGGATTTCCGGCCGGATTCTCGGCCGGATACTAGGCCGAGAGCAATCCAAAATGTTCTCCAAAACCCTCCGCAATCCGGCCGGCAATCCGGCCAGTTTCTGGCCGGATTCCGGCCGGATTCAGTCCAGTGACATTTCGTTCAAAATTTTCCTTTTGCCGTTTGAAATCCAAATCGATTCAAAGTTCAGCCAAACATCAACCAAGCATATATACATTGAAATCCAACATTCCAAGCCAAATCGGCATATCAAAATATCCAACTAATCCATACATGTACAATAACCAATTACAAACCAAACATTGGAGGAAACAAAACACTTAGGGTTTCACCCTCAAGGAGCTATTCAAAATACATGTACATGAGCTCAACTTGTCATTCAACTATTACAATCTTTTCCAAAAGTGTTCATTTTCCTGTAAGGAAAACAAATGGAACGGTGTGAGCTAAAGCTCAGTGAGCAACTATCACAATAGCAGTTAAGAAATCACATAAGCATAACCATTCAAGTCAAGTATACAATTTCGAAGTAAAGCAATTCAGTGAAAGGATACGGTCGGCTCTCAAGAGCCCATTTCCACGCTTACATTCTTGATCCACACTCATTGACCCTCCGTCAATGTTAAAAGTACCAAACTGTAGACCTCACTTCACTTCCATTCCTTCCACCCAACATACCCCAACCGGGCCCGCACTCCATTCAGTCATTTTGGTAATACTCGAGTATACCGGAACCAAAGGTCTCATTACCACAAGGTTCCTCAGTACAGTCCCCGTGACATGACAATTTTCACGACCAAGCCCTCGCCGGCTCGATCCAATTGACTACCAAACGGGGTTGAGCTCAGTAATACAGTGAAGCCATTGGACATTCGCCCAAATGACACCAAATCAGTTTCCAAGAATGGAATTCAGTATCCAGTATATCAAGTTCAGTAATGCAGTAAAACGGTAGCCAATCAGTGATACTATCAAAAGGGGTGAGGGCGGTCAAGTACACCTTCACCTTAATCAATTCCAATATCCAAGTAAGCCTTCAAGGCATCACATATACATTTAGCAAAGCCACATAGTAACAATTAAGTGAGTAGTATACTCACCAAGTGAGAAAATGATGTTTCATGCACCGTCGTTAAACGAACGTCGTGCACCACCGTTTCCTCCTAGAACAAGTGAACAATTACCATAAGACTCGATAACGAGTCACAAAGCCAAGCCAATTATAACCCAATAGGGTTTCATGCATGGAAATTCAAGTGTTAAATACGTAACCTTTACTCAAGTCGAGAATATAGTTTTCTAAATTTCGAGTAAAAATGCGGGCAGCATGCCCTTTGTGTTTACCAAATTTTCCAGCCATAAGGCTTCATTATTTTTCTTCAATCACAACCCAACAACACACATATAAGCATTTCATGTCAAGAGCCGTTCCATAGCTCACAATATCATAAAACAAGAAACCATACCGAGCCATAAACAACACCAATTCACAACCCCAATAGGGTTTTATAAACATATACTAGCATGAAAGCAAACCAGAAATTAAGAAAGGCTTTAATGTTGGCCTTGATAAGAAAACCGGTTTTGACGTCATAATGCGGTAATGGCACAACTCTCACTACAATTATCGGTTGGGGGTGTAAGACCCACCATTTCGAAGCTATGAAACAGGGCTACACCAATGTCGAAGGCCTCTCAGTCCCAATCCTAGCACAACTAGGTCAAAAGTGCCAAATACCAAACCAGAACCGAAATTGCAGGTTCCCAAATCACACAAAACTGTAATACGTCAATCTCAGCCTACACAGGTCCAAATGCCGAAATTCCAAAGGCATAAGTTAGCTAAGATATCCAGCTACATTTCATCAGAAGACACAAACTTAAAAATCCAAACCAAATCCAGTCATAACAGGCAATTACTATCGCAGTTCCGCACATTCTGTTCACCAAAAACAGCAACAGTAAAAACGGCATAACTCTCTCTATACCACTCCAAATGCCCTGAAATTTTGTAGGCACTTCATACTCACCAATACCTACAACTTTCATGTTTTGAGTAAAGTCCAATTCGGCCTATAGCTATGACCTAAAATTTCGGACAGAATTGGGAATAATATGAACCCTAACTTTCCATTTTCCATCCAAATCCAAAATTGATTACATTTTCCTATCCAATACACCTCATAGAGTCATTATCAGCCATTACCATTCATCATACAAGGCCACAACATCCCATTCATATTAAACTAGAAAAATTCCCAATAAAATAAAAACTTCACCAAAACTCTTCAAATCAAGATAAAAACCAGAAATTTCAGCACTCTTATCACTAATAAGCACAACATAAGCATCATTAGGTGTAGTAGGGTGTTTCAAGCTTCACTTACCAAGAACCAAGAGAGAGGAAGATGTTGTGCACCTTAGTCCTTCAAACAAAGTTCACCAAACAACTTACTATCACTAGAAGGAAGAATTTTATGGAGTAGAATCTATTCTAGGTGATTAGTTGTGGAAGATTGAGTGAAATGGAAGCTAAAAGTTGAAGAATTTCCTTCCTTCTTTGAGCTTGAGAGGTTCGGCCATCAAGAGTGAAAAATGGTGCATTTTTTTTGATTTTTGAAGATATATAACCAAGTTGGGTCAAAGGTCAAAAATGTGAATAGTATTTCTTAAGGTCAAACCAATACTTATGTGACACTTGTCACCTCATTAAATGCATTCTTATCATTCTTTTCTCTCTCACATCAATCACTTCACACATACTATTTATCTCTTAACACCCGATAAATTTTCCACAGTATCCGAAACTTAACCGTATTGGCCGAATTTTCCCGAACTTTTCGCACTAGTGGGTCCCACGTCCAATATCTAGTCTTAACTTTCTAAAAACTCTCCAATACTAGAAAAATCATCTAAAAAACTATAACTGCTCATGAAATCCACCAAGAAAATATTCCTAGGCCAGAAAATGCAGAAAACATGAAATTTAAGGGGGGGAAAAACCCTAGGAAAATATTAGGGCAAAACGGGTTCTCACATGTTTAATTCATGATTTGTGGTAGCCTAAGAGGGAATTTTATGGATTATATATTGCTTTTGGTTGAATTTGGTGAAGTTTTATAATTATTGATGATTTTTCAGTTTTAATATGATTGTTATGGTGTGGCTATGTATGATGATTGGAAATGATCTAGAATGAAGTTAGAAGGTGTATATGGTGGTTACTTGCAAGAAATTTCTGTTTTGGGAAGAAAATTGGAAAGTTAGGGTTTCATTATTTACATTCTGCCTGGTACAGTATCTCATAGTTAGAGGCCGAATTGGCATTGGGTTAAAACATGAAAGTTGTAGGGAATGATATTTTAGAGATTCCTACAAAATTTCAGGTCAATCGGAGCAACGTAGCTTGTTAAAAGGCTGAATTAGCTGCCCTGTTTCTACCCAAATTTGATAATTGTGTCTGTAATTGGTTATTTTGGTTGGGAATACTTCGGAATTGGTTGTTGAGATCTTCTGATGAATTGTAACCGTGTACCTTAGCTTTTGGATGGCTTTGGAATCACTCAATTTGGACTTAGGTAGCCTGACTTACGATGTTTGAACCAGAATGCGGTATGTGAACCTGTTTTTGCGGTTCTGGTTTAGTATCTTGCATTTTCGACCTGGTTATACTCAGTACTGGATAGAGTAGCCTTCTTCAACATTGTAACCCTATCTCTTAGCTTCGAAACGGTGTATCTTGTACCTCCATACGATAATCATAGTGCCAATGGTACCAAAACCACAAAATGATGTCAAAAACTGTTTTTTTTGGGTTAGAGCTTATTTCCATTTCCGGATTTTTCTGGTTTACTGTAGTGCTTATGTATTCTTATGGAGCCCTATTTTGGTAGTATGTGGAATTGATTTGTGACTTGTAATTGAGTCTTATTGTGCTTATTTGAATATTTTAGGGCTTGACTTTCATTTCCGGTCATTTTACTAGCTAAATTTTGTACTTGAATGACTTTGAGCCTATTGAACGGCTGTTGTGATGAATTTATATGTCGTATGACTTTGGGACTGGTTGAGGAAAATAATGAAGCCATGACGGCTGGAAAAGTAAGCAAATTTAAGGGAAATGCAGTCCAATTTTCTAGGCTGCTTAGTCGCTTTAGGTTTGAGTTGCCTTTTGAAAGTCATATTTTATTCTTTTGTACTAGTACTGACCATGGAAAGGCGTACGACGTGTAGTCGAGCCTTACTTGTGCATTCCGTTTACTCGATTTTGGCTGTGAAACCTTCAATTGGTTTACTTTGATTATTTTAGGGTTTCTTGGCGATTAAAACCAATCTGAAGTGAAAACTTTTGAAGTATCTGTATTTGAACCGGTGAGTGTACCACTCCTCTCACTTATTGTTTAACTCGGTTTCTGTACATGCAATCTGTGATATGAACGACTGAACTATCTATTTATTCTGTTTGAGACGAGGGTGTACTTTATCACACTCGTTCTCTTGTCTGTTCATATGCCAATTTTGAGTGCGTACCTGAATCTACTATATGCTATCTGTATCTGTATCTGTATCTGTTCTGACATCGTTTGGAAGCTTGTATCCAATGACCTTTCTGTGACATCTGAGTTAAACACCTGTGGCTAGTTACTCAAGTCGGGCCGGCAAGGGCCTGGTCGATAAGATGACGAACCACGGTAGTCTGTTTTGGGATCTTTGGGTATTGAGACCCTTGATTCCGATAGACTCGAGTATTACCATTTCTGATCTGATTGGATTTCGGGCCCGGTAGGGGTATGTGAGGTGGAAGGAATCGGAGAAAGTGGAGTCTACGGTATCGGTTACTCCTTTAGCGTTGACGGAGTGTCAACTATTATTTCGATCAAGCTTCGGTGACGCAAATGGGAATTTGGCTCCTGAGAGCCACCTGTATCCTTCCTATTTGAATCATTGGTTTCTTACTTTATATCTGGCAGCTGTACCTGATTTGTTAAATGTGAAATGCCATGATTTTGCTGCTATATGTCTGGTACCTCATTGAGCGCAAGCTCACCCCTTTCTGTTCCTTTTGTTTTCCTTACAGGAAAATAAATCCTTTTGGATTGGATTTGATAGTTGGTTGCCGAATTGAGCTAGATGGACATATCTTTTGTATAGCTCATTGATTGAAACCCTAAATGTACCTTTGGGTCCGTTTCTCTTTTGACTTGGCAAACCGTACATGTATCAACTTTTGAATACTTTTGTATGCCACTTTGGATTGTATATACTTAATTTGAAGATGTATATATTTGATTGATGCTTGGTTGGATTTTGACGTGTCGGTTACTATTCATGGACGACTCCGTTTTCATTTTTTATTTTATTTTGTGATTTTGACTTGTTTACGCGCGTTTGTATGTTCCGGAATGTATTAGATCGCTCTAAACTGAACCGTTAGTCCTGGCGAGAGTTGGGCAGGCAGTCCGCTAACCCCTTTGGTTCGCCTTAGGGGAAGGTGGGGCTGTCACAGGTGGTATCAGAGCCACTTCGCGTGGTCTCTGCGCGGAGTGAGCTTGGGGCCAAGTGGTGTTATGGTCCTGCTTTCGTGAATGCGTCGAAAGGTATAAGTGCTCTTTTGAGCGTAAGCTATGAACTGTGCATGTTATAAGTGTAAAGGATCATTATCATGGGACTTGAGGAAGCTAGGTATGTATGTCGGGTAGGAATCTTTAATATGGATGATTTACGCTTGGGACCGGCCGGCTCGAGTTGTGAATTATCTTAGTTTAGATTCTTGGACCTGAGTACAAAAGGGTGGAGAGCGCTAGACCAAGGGTCTGTATCTTGATTGAATCTGAGGTAAGTCTTGATGGCCAAGGACAAGGTAAGGAAGATCTTTATATTGGACCTAGTAATTAGCCGGATCGAGAGGGTTGAATCTGGAAGTGTTATCATTGACTAATCACATACTAGTCTGGCTAGGGTTTTCTTGACGGTGACTAGCCTGTAGGGTACCTTGAGACATTCACACCAAAGACCTATTTTCTTTGCTATGACTGCTATGACTGTGAGGACTTGATAAGCATTTATTTGATCTGAGATGACCTAACTGCAATGATCTAGGTCTCTACCTCACTTTGGATATCTGATACCCGTAGCTTGGTCCTCGACGGACGACCCTTGCCTCTATTTCCTTGAGACCTATCCACTAATGTCCAGTATGAACTTGGCTTGATGATGAGAGTACCAAGATTAAGAGTTATGGAAGTAGGTTGGGAGATTGTGAAAACAACGATGTGGCATAAGGTGTAAAATCTTGATATACGAAATATGTTGTAAGGTTTCAATATGTATATACGTGATACGTGGTAAAGTATCATAAGATATTGTCCTGACTAGGTTCTACTTTCCGCCTATTTCATTTGAGCATATCCAAGTGTAATCTTCTGTGGTTGAATTGGGAGCAAAGGAACTTAACAGTTATATGGTTAGATTGCCACTTATACCTAGTTACTTATTATGATTCATTAACTTGCCTAGCAGGCTATCACTTGAGTTCCACCGAATCCGTGAGATGGCACACTTGGTTGGTGTGTATAAGGAAATCGAGATGCAGCGAAACGAAGTAGAGATTCAAAAGAGATTAGCCGAGTACTGGGAAGAGCGATGGAAACGTGAATACTCGGAGAAAATTGATCTACTGCACGAGAACATCGGACTGAAAAGGCAATGCGAAGGGATTTTAGCAGAGACTTTAGCAAGGCCACAAATTAATACTTTTATGGAAGTGTCAGAGAAAAGCCAAAGGCTAGAAATTTCAGGTGCACAGGTGAAGGCCCACCATGCAAAGAAAAGGGGTGCACTTAGTGACATTCAAAGGCAAGAACAACGTGATCCAGGTAGGCCACACGCTAAGGTAGGTAGGGGAACTAGTGGTGTGAGAATTTTGGGGTCACCTAAAGGAGATACTCCGAGAGGGGCCTCACCAGGAGATCAAATCTCTTGTGGCTATTGCGGAAAAATCAATCATACTGAGGTGAATTGTTGGAAAAGAATGGGAAATTGCCAGCGTTGTGGGGGCGTCAATCATCGGGCTGCTACCTGCCCAGTTGTACTACGCGAAGGGAAAAGAACCCAGCACCCAATCAAGACTAACCCTGAACATACAAAGGGGAAAGGGACTAGATCGAAAGTGCCGACTCGAGTGAATTCCCTAGAGCAACTTCAGGTCTCTGACTCGTCTGAGGACGTAGAAGGTATGATCCGCCGTCTAACGCAAATTTGGATAGATTCCGTGATAAGAAAATTTTAAGGACGAAATTTCTTTAAGGGGGAGAGAGTGTGAGGACCCGTAATTTTCTTAATTTCTAGGTTTTAATTTCTTTTAATTGCACGTTTTTTCACCTTTTCTTTATTCGAAACTTTTAAAAATAAATTTTATGCGTACATATAGTTTTAAAATAATTTTTCTAGTATCGGTTAGTTTTTGAGAAATTAAGAGCGTATACAGAACGCGGGACCCGCTAGTGCGGAAAGTTCGGAAAAATTCGGCAAACTAGGTTAAGTTTTGGATACTGGGTTTAAATTACTGGGTGTTAAGAGATAATTAGAAGTTACCTAGATGGATAAGAGTTGGAGAAACAAAAGGATAGAGTTGCATTAAATAAGGGTGACAAGTGTTACCTTGGTTTATTCTTGACTTTGACTATTTTACTTACCTTTACCAATTAACCAAAATTGACCAACAATTCATCATTTTCTTCATCCTTATGGCCGAATCTCTCTCCAAGGAAGAAAGAAAGAAAAGCTCTCCAAATTCCTAACTCTACTCTTGCTCAAATCCAATAACTCAACCATTTAATCTTACTTTTGTTCCATAGAAACCCTTAAGTGAGTGATTGTGAGGTGTTTAGTGGAGTTGTTTGGAAGGCTACGGTGATTAGTTTCTCTCTCTCTTGTATTACTAAGGTGAGTTGTGAAGGACCCCTCTCCTCCATCTAATGATGTTTAATTCATGATTTGTGGTAGCCTAAGAGGGAATTTTGTGGATTATATATTGCTTTTGGTTGAATTTGGTGAAGTTTTATAATTATTGATGATTTTTCAGTTTTAATATGATTGTTATGGTGTGGCTATGTATGATGATTGGAAATGATCTAGGATGAAGCTAGAAGGTGTATATGGTGGTTACTTGCAAGAAATTTCTGTTTTGGAAAGAAAATTGGAAAGTTAGGGTTTCATTATTTACATTCTGTTCGGTACAGTATCGCATAGTTAGAGGCCGAATTGGCCTTGGATTAAAACATGAAAGTTGTAGGGAATGATATTTTAGAGATGCCTTCAAAATTTCAGGTCAATCGGAGCAAGGTATCTTGTGAAAAGACTGAATTACCCCTGCTGCCCTGTTTCTACCCGAATTTGATAATCGAGTCTTATTGTGCTTATTTGAATATTTTAGGGCTTGACTTTCATTTCCGGTCATTTTCCTAGCTAAATTTTGTACTTGAATGATTTTGAGCCTATTGAACGGCTGTTGTGATGAATTTATATGTCGTATGACTTTGGGACAGGCTGAGGAAAAGAATGAAGCCATGACGGCTGGAAAAGTAAGCAAATTTAGGGGAAATGCTGTCCAATTTTCTAGGCCGCTTAGTCACTTTAGGTTTGAGTTGCCTTTTGAAAGTCATATTTTATTCTTTTGTACTAGTACTGACCATGGAAAGGCGTACGACGTGTAGTCGAGCCTCACTTGTGCATTTTGTTTACTCGATTTTGGCTGTGAAACCTTCAATTGGTTTACTTTGATTATTTTAGGGTTTCTTGGCGATTAAAGCCAATCTGAAGTGAAAACTTTTGAAGTATCTGTATTTGAACCGGTGAGTGTACCACTCCCCTCACTTGTTGTTTAATTCGGTTTCTGTACATGCAATCTGTGATATGAACGACTGAACTATCTGTTTATTCTGTTTGAGACGAGGGTGTACTTTATCACACTCGTTCTCTTGTCTGTTCATATGCCAATTTTGAGTGTGTATCTGAATCTGCTATCTGTATCTGTATCTGTTCTGACGTCGTTTGGAAGCTTGTATCCAATGACCTTTCTGTAACCTCTGAGCTCAACACCTGTGGCAAGTTACTCGAGTCGGGCCGGCAAAGGCCTAGTCGATTAGATAACGAACCACGGTAGTCTGTTTTGGGATCTTTGGGTATTGAGACCCTTGATTCCGGTATACTCGAGTATTACCATTTCCGATCTGATTGGATTTCGGGCCCGGTAGGGGTATGTGAGGTGGAAGGAATCGGAGAAAATGGAGTCTACGGTATCGGTTACTCCTTTAGCGTTGACGGAGTGTCAACTATTATTTCGATCAAGCTTCGGTGACGCAAATGGGAATTTGGCTCCTGAGAGCCACCTGTATCCTTCCTATTTGAATCATTGGTTTCTTACTTTATATCTGGCAGGTGTACCTGATTTGTTAAATGTGAAATGCCATGCTTTTACTGCTATATGTCTGGTACCTCATTGAGCGCAAACTCACCCCTTTCTGTTCCTTTTGTTTTCCTTACAGGAAAATAAATCCTTTTGGACTGGATTTGATTGTTGGTTGCCGAATTGAGCTAGATGGACATATCTTTTGTATAGCTCATTGATTGAAACCCTAAATGTACCTTTGGGTCCGTTTCTCTGTTGATTTGGCAAACCGTACATGTATCAAATTTTGAATACTTTTGTATGCCACTTTGGATTGTATATGCTTAATTTCAAGATGTATATATTTGATTGATGCTTGGTTGGATTTTGACGTGTCGGTTACTATTCATGGCCGACTCCGTTTTCATTTTTTATTTTATTTTGTGATTTTGAATTGTTTACGCGCGTTTGTATGTTCCGGAACGTATTAGATCGCTCTAAACTGAACCGTTAGTCCTGGCGAGAGCTGGGTAGGCTGGCGAGAGCTGGCAGGCAGCCGCTAACCCCTTTGGTTCGCCTTAGGGGAAGGTGGGGCTATCACAGGTAGTATCAGAGCCACTTCGCGTGGTCTCTACGCGGAGTGAGCTTGGGGCCAAGTGGTGTTATGGTTCTGCTTTCGTGAATGCGTCGAAAGGTATAAGTGCTCTTTTGAGCGTAAGCTATGAACTGTGCATGTTATAAGTGTAAGGATCATTATCATGGGACTTGAGGAAGTTAGGTATGTATGTCGGGTAGGAATCTTTAATATGGATGATTTACGCTTGGGACCGGCCGGCTCGAGTTGTGAATTATCTTAGTTTAGATTCTTGGACCTGAATACAAAAGGGTGGAGAGCGCTAGACCAAGGGTCTGTATCTTGATTGAATCTGAGTTAAGTCTTGATGGCCAAGGACAAGGTACGGAAGATCTTTATATTGGACCTAGTAATTAGCCGGATCGAGAGGGTTGAATCTGGAAGTGTTATCATTGACTAAACTCATACTAGTCTGGCTAGGGTTTTCTAGACGGTGACTAGCCTGTAGGGTACCTTGAGACATTCATACCTAAGACCTATTTTCTTTGCAATGACTGCTATGACTGTGAGGACTTGATAAGCATTTATTTGATCTGAGATGACCTAACTGCAATGATCAAGGTCTCTACCTCACTTTGGGTATCTGATACCCGTAGCTTGGTCCTCGACGGACGACCCTTGCCTCTATTTCCTTGAGATCTATCCATTAATGTCCAGTATGAACTTGGCTTGATGATGAGAGTACCAAGATTAAGAGTTATGGAAGTAGGTAGGGAGATTGTGAAAACAACGATGTGGCATAAGGTGTAAAATCTTGATATACGAAATATGTTGTAAGGTTTCAATATGTATATACGTGATACGTGGTAAAGTATCATAAGATATTGTCCTGACTAGGTTCTACTTTGCGCCTATTTCATTTGAGCATATCCAAGTGTAATCTTCTGTGGTTGAATTGGGAGCAAAGGAACTTAACAGTTATACGGTTAGATTGCCATTTATACCTAGTTACTTATTATGATTCATTAACTTGCCTAGCAGGCTATCACTTGAGTTCCACCGAATCCGTGAGATGGCACACTTGGTTGGTGTGTATAAGGAAATCGAGATGCTGCGAAACGAAGTATAGATTCAAAAGAGATTAGCCGAGTACTGGGAAGAGCGATAGAAACGTGAATACTCGGAGAAAATTGATCTACTGCACGAGAACATCGGACTGAAAAGGCAATGCGAAGGGATTTTAGCAGAGACTTTAGCAAGGCCACAAATTAATACTTTTACGGAAGTGTCAGAGAAAATTCAAAGACTAGAAATTTCAGGGGCACAGGTGAAGGCCCACCATGCAAAGAAAATGGGTGCACTTAGTGACATTCAAAGGCAAGAACAAGGTGATCCAGGTAGGCCACACGCTAAGGTAGGTAGGGGAACTAGTGGTGTGAGAATTTTGGGGTCACCTAAAGGAGATACTCCGAGAGGGGCCTCACCAGGAGATCAAATCTCTTGTGGCTATTGCGGAAAAATCAATCATACTGAGGTGAATTGTTGGAAAAGAATGGGAAATTGCCAGCGTTGTGGGGGCGTCAATCATCGGGCTGCTACCTGCCCAGTTGTACTACGCGAAGGGAAAAGAACCCAGCACCCAATCAAGACTAACCCTGAACATACAAAGGGGAAAGGGACTAGATCGAAAGTGCCGACTCGAGTGAATTCCCTAGAGCAACTTCAGGTCTCTGACTCGTCTGAGGACGTAGAAGGTATGATCCGCCGTCTAACGCAAATTTGGATAGATTCCGTGATAAGAAAATTTTAAGGACGAAATTTCTTTAAGGGGGAGAGAGTGTGAGGACCCGTAATTTTCTTAATTTCTAGGTTTTAATTTCTTTTAATTGCACGTTTTTTCACCTTTTCTTTATTCGAAACTTTTAAAAATAAATTTTATGCGTACATATAGTTTTAAAATAATTTTTCTAGTATCGGTTAGTTTTTGAGAAATTAAGAGCGTATACAGAACGCGGGACCCGCTAGTGCGGAAAGTTCGGAAAAATTCGGCAAACTAGGTTAAGTTTTGGATACTGGGTTTAAATTACTGGGTGTTAAGAGATAATTAGAAGTTACCTAGATGGATAAGAGTTGGAGAAACAAAAGGATAGAGTTGCATTAAATAAGGGTGACAAGTGTTACCTTGGTTTATTCTTGACTTTGACTATTTTACTTACCTTTACCAATTAACCAAAATTGACCAACAATTCATCATTTTCTTCATCCTTATGGCCGAATCTCTCTCCAAGGAAGAAAGAAAGAAAAGCTCTCCAAATTCCTAACTCTACTCTTGCTCAAATCCAATAACTCAACCATTTAATCTTACTTTTGTTCCATAGAAACCCTTAAGTGAGTGATTGTGAGGTGTTTAGTGGAGTTGTTTGGAAGGCTACGGTGATTAGTTTCTCTCTCTCTTGTATTACTAAGGTGAGTTGTGAAGGACCCCTCTCCTCCATCTAATGATGTTTAATTCATGATTTGTGGTAGCCTAAGAGGGAATTTTGTGGATTATATATTGCTTTTGGTTGAATTTGGTGAAGTTTTATAATTATTGATGATTTTTCAGTTTTAATATGATTGTTATGGTGTGGCTATTTATGATGATTGGAAATGATCTAGGATGAAGCTAGAAGGTGTATATGGTGGTTACTTGCAAGAAATTTCTGTTTTGGAAAGAAAATTGGAAAGTTAGGGTTTCATTATTTACATTCTGTCTGGGACAGTATCTCATAGTTAGAGGCCGAATTGGTCTTGGATTAAAACATTAAAGTTGTAGGGAATGATATCTTAGAGATCCCTGCAAAATTGTAGGTCAATCGGAGCTACGTAACTTGTGAAAAGACTGAATTACCCCTGCTGCCCTGTTTCAACCCGAATTTGATAATTGTGTATGTAATTGGTTATTTTGGTTGGGAATACTTCGGAATTGATTGTTGAGGTCTTCTGATTAATTGTACCCGTGGACCTTAGCTTTCGTATGGTTTTGGAATCACTTGATTTGGACTTAGGTAGCCTGACTTATGATGTTTGAACCAGAATGCGGTTTGTGAACCTGTTTTTACGGTTCTGGTTTAGTATCTTGCATTTTTGCCCTGGTTATACTCGGAACTGGACAGAGTAGCCTTCTTCAACATTGTAACCCTATCTCTTAGCTTCGAAACGGTGTATCTTGTACCACCATCCGATAATCATAGTGCCAATGGTGCCAAAACCTCAAAATGATGTCAAAAATTGTTTTTTTTTTGTTAGAGCATAATTCCATTTTCGGATTTTTCTGGTTTACTCTAGTGCTTTTGTATTCCTATAGAGCCCAATTTTATTCTAGTCATATTTTATTCTTTTGTACTAGTACTGACCATGGAAAGGCGTACGACGTGTAGTCGAGCCTCACTTGTGCATTCCGTTTACTCGATTTTGGCTGTGAAACCTTCAATTGGTTTACTTTAATTATTTTAGGGTTTCTTGGCGATTAAAGCCAATCTGAAGTGAAAACTTTTGAAGTATCTATATTTGAACCGGTGAGTGTACCACTCCCCCCACTTGTTGTTTAACTCGGTTTCTGTACATGCAATCTGTGATATGAACGGCTGAACTATCTGTTTATTCTGTTTGAGACGAGGGTGTACTTTATCACACTCGTTCTCTTGTCTGTTCATATGCCAATTTTGAGTGCGTATCTGAATCTGCTATCTGTATTTGTATCTGTTCTGACGTCGTTTGGAAGCTTGTATCCAACGACCTTTCTGTGACCTCTGAGCTCAACACCTGTGGCTAGTTACTCGAGTCGGGCCGGCAAGGGCCTGGTCGATTAGATAACGAACCACGGTAGTCTGTTTTGGGATCTTTGGGTATTGAGACCCTTGATTCCGGTATACCCGAGTATTACCATTTCTGATCTGATTGGATTTCGGGCCCGGTAGGGGTATGTGAGGTGGAAGGAATCGGAGAAAGTGGAGTCTACGGTATCGGTTACTCCTTTAGCGTTGACGGAGTGTCAACTATTATTTCGATCAAGCTTCGGTGACGCAAATGGGAATTTGGCTCCTGAGAGCCACCTGTATCCTTCCTATTTGAATCATTGGTTTCTTACTTTATATCTGGCAGGTGTACCTGATTTGTTAAATGTGAAATGCCATGATTTTGCTGCTATATGTCTGGTACCTCATTGAGCGCAAGCTCACCCCTTTCTATTCCTTTTGTTTTCCTTACAGGAAAATAAATCCTTTTGGACTGGATTTGATAGTTGGTTGCCGAATTGAGCTAGATGGACATATCTTTTGTATAGCTCACTAATTGAAACCCTAAATGTACCTTTGGGTCCGTTTCTCTTTTGATTTGGCAAACCGTACATGTATCAACTTTTGAATACTTTTGTATGCCACTTTGGATTGTATATGCTTAATTTCAAGATGTATATATTTGATTGATGCTTGGTTGGATTTTGACATGTCGGTTACTATTTATGGCCGACTCCGTTTTCGTTTTTTATTTTATTTTGTGATTTTGACTTGTTTACGCACGTTTGTATGTTCCGGAACTTATTAGATCGCTCTAAACTGAACCGTTAGTCCTGGCGAGAGCTGGGCAGGCAGTCCGCTAACCCCTTTGGTTCGTCTTAGGGGAAGGTGGGGCTGTCACAGGTGGTATCAGAGCCACTTCGCGGAGTGAGCTTGGGGCCAAGTGGTGTTATGGTCTTGCTTTCGTGAATGCGTCGAAAGGTATAAGTGCTCCTTTGAGCGTAAGCTATGAACTGTGCATGTTATTAGTGTAAAGGATCATTATCATGGGACTTGAGGAAGCTAGGTATGTATGTCTGTCGCGCCCCACTTTTTGATGATGTGTGAGAGTAGTATGTGGAATATGTATGTGAACGTGTGCACAAATGAAAATAAAAGGCCATGGGACTTGAAAATGCGACGGTTCGGCCAAACAAAGTTCAAAAAGGGTTTTTTGAATGAAAAATGGAGTCGCCACTTGGTATAGAGTTAGGGTGTACCAAGTCACCCGAAAAGTGATTTTTTGGAAAGGAAAGTAAACAAACCCTTTTTAAAGAACTTTTGGGTCTACGCAACCAAAGAAAGGGATCGGGGGTCACATTTGATAAGCGAGAAGGCAAAGGCAAGGCCTAAGGCACTCCCTTACCCTAGCAAGAGCTAGTTGCGTGACTTAGCCCTTCTTTTCCTAATTTCTTCTACCCAAAGTATGCGTTGCGTGTTGGATGTGACTAATGGATATGAAAAGGATGCAATCCTAATTCTAAATGTCTCTTATGAGGCTTTTTGGTCCCAACCACATGAGTTGTGATGGCCAATAAGGGAAGTCCTCATAGAGGTCACGAATGATGCAAATGAAGACTCAAATATGAGTGCAAGTGTGAAAATGTAAGAAAATGTGCATGTGTGCAGATGTAAGACAAGTGCGTGTGTGCAAATTGAGAAAATAAAGGTGTCTGTGTGCAAATGGATGAAAATATGATAGTAGATATATAAGTGCAATTGGGTGCAATTTGTGAGGTAGAAAAACAAGTGATAAGAAGGAAGACGTGTGAACATGGCATTTGTATTGAGAAAGATATAAGTAGTGAGAAAATGTGGATAAGAGGGTGAGGAGATGATATGATAAGAATGAGAGTGCATGAACCTAGCGGAATGCATCAATTCGGGTACGGGAATGACTCCTAATTTTACGACTTTAATTTTCCCTTTGATTAGAAGGAAAAACTAGCGTTCTAAGGCTATTTTGTAGCCACACTCGCTCGTTTCCCTTACCAAAAGGGAACCCTCAAGCAAATGTACCCTATAACTAGCATGAAGATGTAAAAGTCTAAAATGAAAGGGAAAGGGTTGGAGGGGCATGCCAAATGTTTGAAAACTAAGAAAAATGCATGAAATGTAGTGAAACATGCAAGTATGAACTAGCGAGGGAAATCCCTAAGGGTCTAGCGTTGGACTAGCCCATATCTATGAATTCCTACTAGCGTTGGACTAGCGGAAAACGGGACAATGAACCACAACTAGCGTTGGACTAGTGTGGTGACGTGCACTCATCCATCATTCATCTACGACTATAGAAAGCAAGTAGACATGCAAATCATTTATAAACACGTAGCACATAACACTTAGCATGCTCGACTAAATGCAAGAGCCTAATAAAGCAAATTAACACATAGCAACAAAGGCAAGCAATGAACCTATTACATTTGCTAACTAAAACAAAAGGGGAAGGAGAAAAAATGGACAAAATTGCTCTCCAAGCCCTATCTATTACAAGCCAAGAGGTGTACACATACCCCATAAATAAATAAAAGAGAGACTTAATAAAAAAACAAAAGTAAATGAAACAAATGAAAGGTATTAAGGAAAAGCAAGGAAATCAAGTAAAGTAGGCATGCAATTCTCACTTAGCACGTTGGATCACATAGGGTCAAATAAGATCAAAATAAGGGATAGAGTGTACCTCCCTTGAAATGGTGATCAAATGAAGGAAAAATGGCTTCAAAACAATAAAAAGGTCAAGGTACCACTTTAATTAAGAAAAATAAAAGAAATGTGCAAAACAAAGCTCACTTGATCATAAAGCCCCTAAGGTCACGAATTCAATGCAATTAAACAAAATATGATAATTAATTAAAGCAAGCATGCAATGAAGTTGCAAAAATCAAAACTGCGAGGGATCAAATTGATGAAATTATTCAATTGGTTGGGTCATAGTGAAACAAAAGGGAACTTGGGGGGTCAAAGTGCAATTTTTGAAAAATTTCCATGCAAGCTCATGCACGGTTATGAAGCTTATGCTTCTGCAACTTCTTTTCGCTAGTCTCTGCAACCTGCTGTGCTTTATTACCAAAACATTACCCACAAAACATCAACTTTTGAGTCAAATGATCATAAGACATTCCCCCAATCATCAACCAAACCAAATGACACACTTTCATTGCAAGATCAAATCAGAAAAATTTGACTTGGTAGCTGCCAGAGATAAGGCAAAACAGCAAAAACAGAATGCAGCAAGAATTTTTCTTTTGCAATCTAAGATGATTAATAAACCATGCAGCAACTTCCCTTCCGCAACTACATATCGACTACAACACAAGTTTGATCAAAACCTTTCAATCCAACATCCAAAAAAAACTTGAGCTAAGCAACGTAACCCAGAATTTCAGCATCCAAGCAAACCAAGACATAGAAAAGAGATCATGTGAATGCTGGGAAATTCTGTGCAAAATGGCTCGGCAAGCCTGGCTTGTTTCTCTTCCAGCAAGCAACTACATTTCAGCCCATAAACATACACACCCAATGCCCCCTTATCCAAATCCTTTCAACCAGTACTCCAACACCCCAAACATGCAAACCCAACTAGCAAACGGATGGCCGAAACTTTAATCAGAAAATGCAGGTAAAAAAAAACAGCGAGGCATGAAATGCAGCAATAGAGAAAGGTGAAGCCTGCGGCATCCTCAAGTAAGCAGGTCATTCAAGTCGAGTAGCAATCCGAACCAATCACTTTAAGCAAACCAAACTTTCGGCCAATAGAAACACTTGGCTTCCTACCATTTCTGCTGCAACTTTTGCAGCCGCGACCCACAACAAGGATGTTAAACTAACTACAACTTCGGTATCTAAAAGAAAGGAGAAGCTGCTACAATAATCTGCTTGCTTTAAGTGTATTGCAGCAGATTTTATACTCAAAGCTCAGTCCAACAGAAATAAAAAAATCAACCTTCTTCAAATGCAGATAACAGACATAAAACCGAAAGTGCTAGATAGAGCATTATAAGAACAAAACAGATTCGGACTGCAAAAAGCAAATGAAGTGCAAGAAACAGTGAGAATCCTCTTTTCATTCCATGCACTTGAAGGGTCAGTGATTCAAATGATGAAACAATCATCAACCTGATAATGGACTTCAATACAAACATGAATAAAAGTCATGCAAAATCAGGAAGGCTTTCCACTTCTACTTGTGGCGACTGACGAAGCTTTAAGCTTCGGCAGCTTTACCCGAAAGATGCAGTCTTGCGTTTGGACAAGCAAGATGTGACAGCCCCACCTTCCCCTAAGGCGTACCAAAAGGGTTAGCGGACTGCCTGCCCAGCTCTCGCCAGGACTACTAAAACGGTAAAACAGTAACTCAAGGCGTTCCGGAATCTACTAGCGCGCCTAACCAAGCCAACAATCAAGAAATGGAAAAATAAAAGTTAAAACATAACGTGAATAGTGACTACCACGTCACAATCAGCCAGGACCCAATCAAATGCAAATAACTGCTTACAATCCCTGAAAGGAATATATATACAAGCCAAGTATAATACATGGAACATGAATACACACACACTGTTACCAACCACATTTGTATGATTACAAGCCAAAAGGAAACATGTAAATTCAAGTACAATCAAGTTGCCAACTATTGAGGAGCTAAACAAAATCTCTCAACCAGCTCTACTCAACTCATCTTCAAACTCACAAGTCCAAAAGGTAAATCCCTGTAAGGAAAACAAAGTTCACGGAGTGAGCTTTCGCCCAATGAGGTACCATCACCAAAATATACCCGGATCACATAAACACAAGAATATTCAGTCCAAATCGCACGTCAAGAAAGTAAAATCAACAACACCCAAGTGTAGGGAATAAAAGGATACGGATGGCTCTCAAGAGCCCTTTTCCTCTTTTGCCATGCTTGAACTCATCTCATTGACTCTCCGTCAATGTATACCAGGTAATCATGACCGTAGACTCCTCTTTACTCCAATTATCCGTCCACCTCACTTTCCCCTTACCGGGCCCGAACACCAAACAGTACAGAATTGGTATTACTCGAGTATACCGGAATCAAGGGTCTCATACCCAAAGATTCCCAAATACAGTCCCCATGGCTTGTCAAATGTCCCCGACCAAGTCCTTACTGGCTCGAGTCCATTGACTTCCAATGAGGTAGAGCTCAGAGTGAACAGTAAAGATTGGTATCCAAGCGATACCAAATCCAGTACAGTCAAGAATATTCAAGTAATATCATAAACAGTCAAGTAAGCTTAGTATAATAACCAGTCAAGGAGGCCAGAGAGTACGAGAGTGGTAAAGTACACCCTCGCCTCACCTAGCTCAAACAATCATCACAACTAGCCCAAATCACAGAATTCAAGTACAAGAAAGCCACGGAATAACAAATATGTGAGTAGTACACTCACCAAGTTCAACAAAAAAATTTCACAAGTTTTCGCCCGACGTGAGCCTCGGATCACCGGCACGCCCTATAACAATCAAGAAAGTACAATGAAAACGCAAACACAAGTCGAATACCTTTTTCTAGGAACTATTAAGGCAAGACCCAAATATAGCTTGGAAATGAAAAATACATAACATTTAGGGTTAAAAGGAGAAACAAACCCAAAACCGTTCATTTCTAGTCCATCTCAACCCAACTCACAAGAATCTAATACCCTAGACACTCGGACAGCATTTCCCCTAAAATTTCAGCTTTTCCAACCTACAAGACAACCACTAAAAGCCATCCAACACAACCACAAGCACCCAAACAATATATAAGCCATTCAATATGCGTCATTAGGGTCATAATACCCCTCAATTATAGCCAATTAGAAGCTCAAGTATGAACCATAGAAACTCCCAATTTGAAACCCTAAATCTGAAATTTTCCGCACAAGCGGAAATTTTCCGCAATTAACCACAATTAACGCACAAGAGAGCTATATAATGCCATTTAGAACCATCAATTCCAGCTCAATCATATCACTCACAGGAAAACAGAAAAATTCCAGAAAAAATCAGAAAATTAGGAAACTTCACTCCAATCCACCAAATCTTCCGTAAAATCGCGTAAATAGCTACTATAAGGCAACAATTGGCCAAAATTAATAACAAAAGATGAGTTCCAAGCAAGATACCTTAGTTCTTCAAGAAAGGTTGTAGCTTAGGTGATTTTCTTCCAAAACAACACCACCAAGTTCTTCAAAGACCCTAAGCAAGATGTTTTTATGGACTAATTCAAGAAACAAACGGCTAGTTTTCAAGATTTGAGCAAGGATTTGAAGATGAAGGTTGAAGAATCTTTTCCTTTTGCTTCCAAGGAGCATTCGGCCAAGAGGGAGGAAGAAGTGAAGTCATCTTGGTCAAAATTAGACTTTAAGTAAAGTTAAAGAAGTTAGGCCAAAAGTTAGGCAAGTTTAAGCTAATGACAAGTGGACACTTGGCACCTTATTGTTGCTAGAAGTCATGTTCTTGTCTCCTCAGTATTAATTCATCTAGGTAACCTCCAATTATCTCCTAACACCTAGTAATTAAATCCCTATATGCAATATTTAACCGAATCGGCCGAAGTTCTCTCACTAAATGCACTAGCGGGTCCCACGTCCAAAATACGTTCCAAATTTCTCACGAACTACCTTATACTAGAAAAATGATTTTAAAACTATATTTACTGATAAAATGTTGATAAAAGTAATATAATAAAGAAAATAAAAAAAAAACGGGTGCACAGGAATAAAATAATAAATAAATAAATAATTTTTTTTTTCTGGGTTCTCACACAAGAAGACAGCTCTAGGTGAATACATACATAGCATACCCATTAACCAAACATTTCAAATGAAGCCTGAACCAGAACAAGACTCCAACATTTGCACAGGCCAAGACAGATTCGAGAAGGAAATGGAGCAGGCCACTCTATTTTGCAACGTATCTAGTATTTCAAACGGACAGACCAGGTAAAGCTGGGATCTTGCTACTAAACTAAAGCCTAGGAACGAAATATAATCAACACCAAACAAACTTCAGGCCCCATCATACACAATAACAGCGAAAAGGCAGCATCTTTGAGCCATAAAAAAAATCAACCACAGATGACATCCGTTTCATTCTTCATGACAGAAAAGAAACATGAAAACTAACAAATTTAGGTTCACCAATTCCAATCACACACATACATGCTCGCGGAACTTAAGGGATTAGCATCTAAAAAAAATTTACATGAGAGAATGGCTTACAGTGGCCCTCCTTTTGTTGAAGATCCGGACTGGAAAATAGCAGAAGGTGGTGGTAGCAGCTTCTCGCTTCGGTCAGCAGTTCCGGTAACACTTCCTTGCTTGGTCTTCTCGTTTTTACCTTCTCCTTTCCCAGCTTTCAATTCATCTCCAACTCCCGACGCTCTCCAGTTCCTCCTCCTCAGCTTTTTCACTCGGCTGTTAACTCCAAAACCTCTCCTTTCTCTCCTGTTTCTTTCTACAGCCGCCCACCTTCTCTCTCACTCTCTCTTTCGCTCTTTCTCAGCCCCTCCTAGCTATCCCACTATCACTAGCCTCTCCAAGCTTCCTCCTCCGCCACCCAGCTCTCAGTTTCTTTTCTAGCAATTTCTCTCTAGCCGTCAACCTTCATCAGCCGTTCTCCTTTCTTTTCCCTTTGCTGTGTTTCTATCTCCCCGATTCCCTCTCCTTTGCGGGCTAGCTGTTACCTGATTTTTCTTTTTATAATCCAGCTAGCAACCACCGCGAAAAGCACCCTCCATTCAATGGCTACAAATCATCTCCACCTAAGCCTTCTCCCTTCATCTCCACCTAAGCCTTCTCCCTTGGCCCTTCGATTGGCATGCACGGCTATCCTTTGCAAGCTGAGTTTCCGCAGCTTGCATGTAAAAATTTTTTTTTTTTTTTTTAAGTAATACTTTAACAAAATACAGATAACTACTTAATAATTAATGAAGAAAAGATTGAATACAATGAGCCGAATTAGGCACAAAAAAAAGACAAATAAAATGCTAATTTTCCTTTCTTTTCTTTCTTTTTTTTTCTTTCCTCTTTTTCCTTCTTTTTTTTTCTGTTGAGAGAAATTCTATGCTAAAACTCCAAAAATAAAATAAAAATAATAACATAAAAATAAAAACTAAGAACTAAAAACTAAAAAGTGAACAAAACTGACACGACAAAATAAAAAGTAAAAAATAATT
>NW_020863094.1:0-57228 GCF_003713205.1 Coffea eugenioides
GGAGACTTCCCAGTTACGATGAAAGACCCTCTCAAGTCAAAACTTCTTCATTTGGATTTTCTCCAAGGAAAAGTTGATAAACTCAAAAATGCTCCTACATTCTTGGACATCAAGAAAGATTCTTGGACAAAGTAATCTACGGCATAAAATAAATAGAATATATCACAAATATATCTTATCTGAAATCATTAGATTTAATAGAGTTACAGAATATGAAAGATTACATTGTGACTCACAAACTATCATATCTTACCAATTATAAAAACTGTTCCATAAATATCTATGCATGCCTATTCCCTCAAATTTGCTATTTAACTGGTTCAGTCTCAAAACTGATGCTGAAATACAACATGTGAAAATCCGTTAACTAAGATATAAAATAAATATTTTGCAAAAAAAATTTTCCTTTAATTTCCATCTTCTGCTGGCTAACTAAGGGTTGAGCTTTTCCCACTTTATCTTGCTGCCGCCGGATGGTCTTACCTTAACACTACTACTTCCATTATTTTTATTTTTGATAGTTATAGCAGCAAAAAAAATTTCTTTATTATTTTGTTTAATGAATTTCTAAAAGTAATTCCTAAAAGTTATTTTTTAATACAATTTTATTTGGTAAGAATGCTTTTTAATCTTCTTAAAACAAGTTCAAAGTTAGTTTATTATCGTGAATAGAGGTCACAAAGTCACGCAAAATAAACAAAAAAAAAAAATTGTTAGAGACTATCACCAGGAAGCAGAAACCATGGTGTCCTCAACAATGAGAAAATTGAAAAAATTTAGTTGGATACTTGTAAAATTTTAATGCACGTTACATTGCAAGATAACTTCCCAACATCCGACATCTTTAGCTTCCCTTTGTCTAAATTGTTATTAAAACAACAAAAGGATCATATTTTCTTTTGAATCGTTTAATTTTTCTTTCATTCTAGTCATTTTTTATTTGTTTTGTTTTTCTTTTTCTTCTGTTTTTCCACAATAGACAACTATTTCTTCCTTGTAACATAGTTTTCATAAATTTAGTTTTCCAATTCATGTTTAGTTTCTAAATTATCCAACTAAAATCTCTTTCTTGCTTTTCACTAATTGTTGAACTATATTCATAAGATTCTATTCAAGATAAAAAATTTACTTCAATAAATTTATGTTCCTAGATAAAATTTAAAGGCCAGTTTTACATGAGTGGCCATAAAAAATTTAAGAATAGAAAAGGATCCTGGAAACATAATGTAGTCATTAAGGGTATTAATATTAATCTAGAATAAATATATGCCAGCAATGTTCATCTTTGGACGTATCTTCTCGGATCAGTGAAAAAATATGGCCTTCAGGAGCGCCTTGAACTAGATCTTTGGCATCACACGCATAACAACTTGTTTCATCTTTCCCTTTTTTTATATTGTTTTCGGGTCTCTTTTTAGTTAGAGAGCTTATAAGTTTTAAAGCTGAAAACGAAGAAAAGAAGGATTTGAAATCAAAATAAAAAGTTGCCACTTAGTAATGTGACACCATATGCATTACACATTGTTTAATAATTTTTGGATAGATTTAATTAGTACCATAATCGAATCGAACTGTTCACGAGTAACTCAATCAAAAACTCAACTCGAATTCGAGTTGACCAAATTTGAGACGAGTTCAAATAACTTGATAGGCCTAACAAGTGGAGTTCAAGTATCCAGCAGCAAGGCTGGAAAACTCATTGAGCCTTATTGAGTTTTTTAATTTTAATTCTTCAATATATATTATTATTATAAAATTACTCTTGTGCTCAAAAGAGTGATTGAATTTACGAAATATTTCAGGTCATACGAAATTTTTTTGAAAGGCGATAATGTCTTTTCGCTAAAAAATTTTCAAGAAAAATGAAATTTCCAAATCTTCCTGATTCAAACCCGATAAGGCTCGCATTTACTTGAACCCATGCGAGTCGAGCTCGAATTCTATGAGCAATGCATTGAAATCGAGCTCCAATAATACTACTCGCTCGAGCTCGAGTATCCTTCTTGCATGTCGACTCAATTACATCCCTAGGTTCAATGTACAACAGTTGCATGGCAGGCTTTAAAATATCCCCCAAAACATTTGTTTTTGCTCATTTTATATCTTTAGCGTTTCTAATCTTGTGGATATATTGGCATCAATGGATCATCTTCTATCTAATCTAAGTAAGATGACTATTTTATTATATGAAACTCAATATGATTTAAGAAGATGCAAACCGAGTTGAGTTGAATCTAAAACATTAACAATGCAATTAGTAAACTAAAATCTGAAATAGAATGCCTACTCGGTAAACAACTCAAACACAAATTTTATCCAAGCACTATATTAGTAATGTGAACAGATGTGTGTATGAGATAAAGTACGTCATAATTAAACTCCCATAACTCCTCAATCGCACTTCAGTGAACTTGAACAATCTTTACCTTCTTGGTTGCCGGGCATGGGAGACTTCCCGGTTACGATGAAAGACCCTCTCAAGTCAAAACTTCTTCATTTGGATTTTCTCCAAAGAAAAGTTGATAAACTCAAAAATGCTCCTACATTCTTGGACATCAAGAAAGATTCTTGGACAAAGTAATCTACGGCATAAAATAAATAGAATATATCACAAATATATCTTATCTGAAATCATTAGATTTAATAGAGTTACAGAATATGAAAGATTACATTGTGAATCACAAACTATCATATCTAACCAATTATAAAAACTGTTCCATAAATATCTATACATGCCTATTCCCTCAAATTTGCTATTTAACTGGTTCAGTCTCAAAACTGATGCTGAAATACAACCTGTGAAAATCCGTTAACTAAGATATAAAATAAATATTTTGCAAAAAAGTTTTTCCTTTAATTTCCATCTTCTGCTGGCTAACTAAGGGTTGAGCTTTTCCCACTTTATCTTGCTGCCGCCGGATGGTCTTACCTTAACACTACTACTTCCATTATTTTTATTTTTGATAGTTATAGCAGCAAAAAAAATTTCTTTATTATTTTGTTTAATGAATTTCTAAAAGTAAATCCTAAAAGTTATTTTTTAATACAATTTTATTTGGTAAGAATGCTTTTTAATCTTCTTAAAACAAGTTCAAAGTTAGTTTATTATCGTGAATAGAGGTCAGAAAGTCACGCAAAATAAAAAAAAAAAATTGTTAGAGACTATCACCAGGAAGCAGAAACCATGGTGTCCTCAACAATGAGAAAATTGAAAAAATTTAGTTGGATACTTGTAAAATTTTAATGCACGTTGCATTGCAAGATAACTTCCCAACATCCGACATCTTTAGCTTCCCTTTGTCTAAATTGTTATTAAAACAACAAAAGGATCATATTTTCTTTTGAATCGTTTAATTTTTCTTTCATTCTAGTCATTTTTTATTTGTTTTGTTTTTCTTTTTCTTCTGTTTTTCCACAATAGACAACTGTTTCTTCCTTGTAACATAGTTTTCATAAATTTAGTTTTCCAATTCATGTTTAGTTTCTAAATTATCCAACTAAAATCTCTTTCTTGCTTTTCACTAATTGTTGAACTATATTCATAAGATTCTATTCAAGATAAAAAATTTACTTCAATAAATTTATGTTCCTAGATAAAATTTAAAGGCCAGTTTTACATGAGTGGCCATAAAAAAGTTAAGAATAGAAAAGGATCCTGGAAACATAATGTAGTCATTAAAGGTATTAATATTAATCTAGAATAAATATATGCCAGCAATGTTCATCTTTGGACGTATCTTCTCGGATCAGTGAAAAAATATGGCCTTCAGGAGAGCCTTGAACTAGATCTTTGGCATCACACGCATAACAACTTGTTTCATCTTTCCCCTTTTTTTATATTGTTTTCGGGCCTCTTTTTAGTTAGAGAGCTTCTAAGTTTTAAAGCTGAAAACGAAGAAAAGAAGGATTTGAAATCAAAATAAAAAGTTGCCACTTAGTAATGTGACACCATATGCATTACACATTGTTTAATAATTTTTGGATAGATTTAATTAGTACCATTATCGAATCGAACTGTTCACGAGTAACTCAATCAAAAACTCAACTCGAATTCGAGTTGACCAAATTTGAGACGAGTTCAAATAACTTGATAGGCCTAACAAGTGGAGTTCAAGTATCCAGCAGCAAGGCTGGAAAACTCATGGAGCCTTATTGAGTTTTTTAATTTTAATTCTTCAATATATATTATTATTATAAAATTACTCTTGTGCTCAAAAGAGTGATTGAATTACTCTTGTGCTCAAAAGAGTATTTGAATTTATGAAATATTTCAAGAAATAAAATAGTTCAAAAATATTTAAGTAAAGGATATCGTTATATTCATATTGGATTAATACAAATTGCTGTAAAGCCCTTATTCCATCTAGGAGTAGATGCTCCAATATATTTAGCTTTAAGAGACACTAGACTCAAAAGATATAAAACTTCTTTACTTTCCATGATTCAAACAAATGTATGTAATGGACCAATATATTTTAACTGTGCTCCAAATTTTTCAATAGATCTAACAGACCCACATATACTAAATTCAGTTATTTTAGATATTCATCTACAAGGAAATGAATTTGAAAAACATACAAAAAATTTTGCAATAATATACAGAATATATTACAGACCTTTGTCTTCACATTTAAATCCAAAATTTATAATGACTCCAACTCTAAAAGATGAAACAACTTTATTACAAGTAGATGCAGATAAACCTATAACATATATTCCAAAAAGACTAAAATGGAATGAAATAACAATACCAAGTGAATTTGAAATTAAAAATCCACAAGTAGCAAGAAATATAGAACAGACTACTGCAGAAGATATTATAGAAAAAGAAGATGGAAGTACTTTAATAAGATTTACATCATTAAGAGAAAGACCAGAATCATCTTATTCATGGTTACCAGCTAGACGTTCAAATTATGAGTCAACTGAAATTAATTTCCCTATGGAAAATACATCAAATTTTAAATATAAAACTCCTATTCCAGAAGTTGTAAATCAAAATTCCCCAACACATTCTCAAATGCAAGGTGAAATAAATGTTATAAATAGACCATATAACATAAATCATAAATATTTACAAGAAGATTTTGATGATGAAGAAAACACAGAAAAAAGAATTTGGTTTTTTCAACTAGAATCAATATATAAAGAAAAATTAATTTTAGAATGGAAAAATGAATTAGAAAAACAAAAGTTTGATTTCCCTTTCTTTACCTGGTTATCATTTTATATTTCAAAACTAGGAATAAATGATGTTTATAATACTCCTCAAATAAATGTTCAAACTAATTTATATAAAAAATGGAAATTAAAAGACGATCAAATCTTAACATCAATACACCCTCCATTACAAGAAGTAAAAATTAATATAGGAAAAGGAGAAGTAATAGCCTCACCTTTTAAAAAAGGAAGAGAAGCTGAATCAAGTAATAATTCAATAAATCTAGAAGATCTTAAAAAAGTTTATCAACAAAATAATTATACCAATCAAATTCTTCATACAATATCTCAACATATGGAAGTATTAAATACAAAAATAGATACATTAAAGAAACCAGATCTAAAATTCCCAAATGATATATCAGCACCTCATTTTCAACCTAGAAGTCTGACAAGAGAAAAAGAACAAGATTTAGTACAAAGTATTAGTAATCAAAAGATAAGTAATACAGATAATTTATTAAATAAAATATCTAATGCCTTACAAAATCTAACTACAGATTCAAAACCATCAACACCCAAAATAAACACTTTAGATCAAATAATAGAAGAAAATTCTACTGAAGAATTAGAAAATTTATCAGAAGAATCAATAAATTCAGACATAGAAGAAAATATACTTTTACCAATAGAAAATCAATTTGAAGAAGAAAATAATCAAATAAATAGGATAAAAAGGAAGAACTATAGTAACAATAAAAATTGGAAAATGGTAAGTTCAAAGAATTATTATCCAAGACCAAGTCCTCCTGACATTCAATATGAAGAAAGATCAAAATTTAGAACTACTAAATATGATGGAGATTCAATATATGAATGGAATATAGATGGCAAAGCTGAATATGAAGTATTAAATAATTTGCAGGAAATGGGAATGGCGAGATTAGCCTATAAAATTAAAAATATTCAAGAAAGAAATATTGCAACATTATTAGTCTCAGGATTTACTGGACAATTAAAGAATTGGTGGGACAATGCTTTAACATTACAAGATAAATTATCAATATTAGATCATACACAAGAATTAGAAGATGATCAAGGAAATATTCAAATACAATCAGATGCTGCAGAATTTCTAATTGTAACAATAGTAATGTATTTCATAGGAAATCCAAAAGAAGAATTAAATTCTAATAAAACATTTTTAACAAATTTAAAATGCCCAACATTATCGGATTTTAGATGGTACAAAGATATGTTTTTAACAAATGTATTAAGAAGACCAGATTGTAATGCTTCATTTTGGAAAGAAAGATTCATAACTGGATTACCAAGTTTATTTTCACAAAGAATAATGGATAATTTACAAAAAGAAATGGGAACAGATGTAATTTCATTTGAAAATATTACTTTTGGACAATTATTTGCATTTGTGAAAAAAGAAGGATTAATGTTATGTTCAGAATTAAGATTGCAAATAAAATATGGATCAAAACAAAAAGAAGTAGGATCATTTTGTGATGCATTTGGAATTAAAAGAATCAAATCACCATCGGCATAAAAGAAGAAAATTAAAAAATATTCTAAGAAACCAAGATATATAAAACCTAAGGAAAATGAACCGACTAAAAAGAGAAGATTTATTAAAAAGAAAATAGTTTGTTATAAATGTGGAAAAATAGGACATAAAGCAAACAAATGTAGATTAAAAGAAAAAATTACAGAAATTTGCTCTAACGAAGAAGAAATTAAAAATAAATTATTAAACTTATTAATAAATGAAAAAGAACAAAGTACAGAAGATGACTATTACAATGATATTACTAGTTCCGAAAGTGAAGAAAATTGTAATTGCACTCCAAAATATATAAATGTAATAACTAAAAAAGAAGATAAAGAATTTTTATTAGATATAATAGAAAAAATTGATGATCCAATAGCCAAAAAAGAATATTTAGAAAGACTAAAAAGTTTAATTATTCAAGAAGATAAAATGCCAAAAATAATAGAACCTTTTAGTATATCAAAATTAATAGATAAATATCCAAACATTAATATAATGAAAAAAGAAACTACTAAAGATCTTCAATCAGAAATTAATAATCTCAAAATACAAGTAAAACAATTACAACAAGAAATCATAGAATTAAAATTAAAAGATTTAGAGATAGAATCAAAATTAGAATTAATAAATAATCAGCCCTCAACTTCTAATTCTAAAACAGAAGAAATATTAATATCAGAAAAATTAGTAGAAGAATCTCAATATTTGAATACTATTGAAAGAATAACATTTCAAAAATGGTTCGCTTTAGTAACTATTACAGTAGAAGATTTCAAAGAAACATTCGTAGCTCTAATAGATAGTGGAGCTGATACAAGTTGCATTAAAGAAGGAATAATCCCTACTAAATATTGCGAAAGAACAAATGAAAAATTAATGGCAGCAAATGGAGAAGACTTAAAAGTAAGCTATAAATTTACAAAAGGATCAATATGTAATAATGAATATTGTATTAGACATAATTTCATAATTGTAAAGAATATACATCATGATGTAATATTAGGAACACCCTTTTTAATTCAAATATATCCATTTTTAGTAAGTAATGAAGGAATATCAGTAAATATAATGGGAAAAATTGTTATCTTTAAATTCTTAACTCCAATAAAACAAAAGGAATTACATACATTACAAACATCTTCGATATATAAAACAATAAACAGTATTACCAAAGTACAACAACAAATAAGCTATATTAAAGAAGAAAAATCTTATCTAAAAATTGAAGAACAATTAAATGATATCAAAATACAAAAAAGAATATCCGAATTAGAAAAATTATTACAAAAAGAAATTTGTGCAGATATTCCTAATGCTTTTTGGGATAGAAAACAACATATGATAGAATTACCCTATGAAAAAGACTTTGATGAAAAGAATATTCCAACAAAAGCTAGACCAATACAAATGAATTCTGAATTATTAGAATTTTGTAAAAAGGAAATAAAAATATTACTAGATAAAGGATTAATAACTCCTTCAAAATCACCTTGGAGCTGTGCTGCATTTTATGTAATGAATCAAGCTGAAAAAGAACGAGGAGTTCCAAGATTAGTAATAAATTATAAACCTTTAAATAAAGTTTTACAATGGATTAGATATCCTATTCCAAATAAAAAAGATTTGCTTAATAGATTATTTAATGCAAAAATATTCTCAAAGTTTGACATGAAATCAGGATATTGGCAAATAATAATAGACCCAAAAGATAGATACAAAACAGCATTTACAACACCTTTTGGACATTATGAATGGAAAGTTATGCCATTTGGATTAAAAAATGCACCATCAGAATTTCAAAATATAATGAATGATATTTTCAATCCTTACAGTTCATTCAGCATAGTCTATATAGATGATGTATTAATATTTTCAGAATCAATAGAACAACATTTTAAACATTTAAATATATTTTTAAAAAATAGTCAAGAAAAATGGATTAGTTGTTTCAGCACCAAAAATGAAATTATTTCAAACAAAAGTAAGATTTTTAGGACATAATATATATCAAGGAACAATAAAACCAATTAATAGAGCTTTAGAATTTGCTACTAAATTTCCAGATGAGATCAAAGATAAAAATCAATTACAAAGATTTTTAGGATGTTTAAATTACATAGCAGATTTCTTTCCTAAATTAAGACAAGAATGTTCTATATTGTTTAATAGATTAAAGAAAAACCCAAAACCGTGGACAGAAGAACATACTCAAAAAATAAAGTATTTAAAAGCAAAAATAGAATCATTACCATGTTTATGCCTACCTCATCCTAAAGCATTCATGATAGTTGAAACAGATGCATCAGAATTAGGATATGGTGGAATATTAAAACAAAGAATAGATGATTCAAAAGAAGAATTAGTAAGATTTCATTCAGGAACATGGTCTGATCCCCAGAAAAATTATTCAACAATTAAAAAAGAAATTTTATCCATAGTTTTATGCATATCAAAATTTCAAGATGATTTGTATAATAAGAAATTTTTAATTAGAATAGATTGTAAATCAGCAAAAGAGATTCTACAAAAAGATGTTCAAAATATAGTTTCAAAACAAATATTTGCAAGATGGCAAGCTATTTTATCTGTATTCGATTTTGATATAGAATTCATCAAAGGAGAAAATAATTCTTTACCAGATTTTCTAACCAGAGAATTTCTACAAGGACATGGATCCAGCAACGATGGCAAATGCTCGTGAATATGCAAATTATTTGAGAACTCAACGAGATTCTCCCAGCCTTCAAAATAAAGAAAAATCGATTCAATCCAGAGGATATGTCTATTCCATTCAGACTCCAAATGGAAGACAATTTATTCCCTCTTACCAAATTCCTAAATATGATGAAATATATATTCACAAAAGTCCCTATGCAACCATTACTCAAAAAGAAAAAGCCTTTCTTATACAAAGACAAATTCAGAAAAACACTATCAGACTTCTTACCCATCAGAGATTAAGCAGAAGTGGAGATTTTCTTCACAATCAATATATTCAACATTACCAAAAACAGAACAGAGAATTATCTGATCAACTTAAAGATATTATTTATTAAATTTTGCAGGAAGATGGATTCAAAAGCAGGAAGTTCCAGACCAAAGACTCCTCAAGATTATGAGATGAGTCTAACTCCTGTTACTCAAAATAGATTTCAATTATTATCAGATTTTCCAGCATTGACTTATAGTCAAGCTGCTACTCCAATTGCTTCTCAAATAAGACCAATTCAACAAATAGCAAAATCCTCAGAAAAATTCCCCGGAAATACTTATTTTACAAAACCTTTTACTCAACATATTACTTTAACTAGATTCCAAGAAATACCCATATACTCTACTCTCCAGCAAATTACTCAAAGGATCTTTCCTTCGAAATGCCATTGGCAACCAGATGATCCTTCAAAAAATCTAGATTATTATGAATTAATCCTTACAGATACTCAATCTGTAGAGATTTACCCTATTCCAGATAAGAAGAATCCAAATATTATTAGTCATTCCAAGTGTATTATAAAGAAAGTTTGTTCTCCTAATGAATGGACTTCTCTTTATTCCAAAAAATCCTTTTCAGTAAACTTCATTCCAGATGGATTCACATATCAGGATTACAAAATGGCCTGGTATCGTGCTTTCCTTTTTAGACCATTCAATCATTCCTGGTTTTTTACATTCAAAGAACATTGTAGCAAAGAATTTCCAATCTGGTTCAATCACTGGTGGAAATGGTTTGGACCACAACCCGAAATTCTACCTCCAAATGTTCTCATGGGATTTCAAACCTATCTAAAAAGAGCAAAGGGGGAAGAATATACGAGACCAATTTTATTTCACATGGAATTCAAAGTACCATGGATATTTTGTTGGAGTTTCAAGATTCATCAAGAATTGGAAAAGCCTCTTCCAATGTCACTAGTCAGAGAATTCAAAATAAAATGGTGGACCGGATTCAATCAAGAATTTGGAGATCAAACAAATGTGATAAGATTTCTGACTACAGGAGACAAATTGAAATGGACTGCAACTACTACCACTACTCAAAAGGAGACAAGACAGCAGACAAGTATTCCAACCACTACACCTACTCCACCAACTCCAAAGAAAGAAAAAGAAAAGATGACGGAAATGGCATCCGAAGACATAGCCAGTAACTTTTTGATAAAGCAAATGATGCAGAATCCCGAGATGCTTAAAGAATATCTGAACTACTTGCAAAAGCCAGTCAAAAAAGAAGAAACAGACAAAATTGAGGAGTCAGCAGGATCATCAGATTCAACTTTTGATCCTTTTGAAGATCCCATAGGTGGACAAAATCCAAACGACTTTTAGAAAGAAGATGTCGGCCAACGACTTTTAGAAAAAGATGTCGGCCATTCAACAAAAGAAGAAATGAAATTCAAATGAAGACTGAAATGAAGATTCAAGTGAAGATCCGAGCCTCTATAAATAGAATTAGATTTTAGAAGATAGGCATCGGTGAATTAGCTATTCAGAAATTAGAAAGCCTTTGTAAACACTCTCAAACACCATCATTAGTTTCAAACCTCTTTCCAAGATATCCCAATCACTCTTGTTTCAAAAGTCTTAATAAAAGTCAAGGATTCAAGAAATTGTGCAAGCTTCCGTAGAACTCATTGCAACTCTCAAATTTTCATTGTAAGTCCTCATAGTTTATGTTTATTGCAAGCTTTAACTTGATGCTTCAATATTCATTCACTTACCTGGGTTAGAAGTGGTATCAGAGCCACACCTTTGTTTATTTTCATACGCATATTTAAACTTTGCATTTACATTTACTTTATTTGAATTACGTTTCTATTTTAACTTGGCTATTTCATGCATTTATGCTACATATTTTATTAAACTTTACTGAAAACGTTGGTAAGGCTTGATGCTTTGTTAGACCGTTGGTAAGTCCATGATAGGATGTTCCAGGCATAGGCTCGGTTGTTCCCGTCTAAGTAAAATTTAATTAAATATTAAACATGGCTGCATTTCTTAGACAATTAAAAATAGGATCTAATTCAAAGCAAGATAATGTAGTACAAAGTCATGAATATCATATGCCTATAAACAATTCAGATTGGACTATCCCAGAAGAAAGAATTGAACACATTTACAGAATTGGCCCTTTAGATTTCAAAACTGCATTATCAGTTAAAACTCATGAAGAAACAATATCTATTCAAGAAGAATATCAAACCATACAACAATTAAATCATAGTACAATTCAAAAATATTTAAGTAAAGGATATCGTTATATTCATATTGGATTAATACAAATTGCTGTAAAGCCTTGTACTAAATATTCAAACCTCTTGTATCATTTTTGTCAAACAAGTTTGGCAAGTTTCCATTGTTGAATTCAAGCTTCCGATTGTGTACTCTCAAAAGTCAAGTAAGTTTCATCAATTACATTCTAAGTCCCTACAATATTTGCTTTTAGTTAACGTATATGATTTTGCTTTTAGTTAACGTATGGTTCGCTTTAGTAACTATTACAGTAGAAGATTTCAAAGAAACATTCGTAGCTCTAATAGATAGTGGAGCTGATAAAAGTTGCATTAAAGAAGGAATAATCCCTACTAAATATTGCGAAAGAACAAATGAAAAATTAATGGCAGCAAATGGAGAAGACTTAAAAGTAAGCTATAAATTTACAAAAGGATCAATATGTAATAATGAATATTGTATTAGACATAATTTCATAATTGTAAAGAATATACATCATGATGTAATATTAGGAACACCCTTTTTAATTCAAATATATCCATTTTTAGTAAGTAATGAAGGAATATCAGTAAATATAATGGGAAAAATTGTTATCTTTAAATTCTTAACTCCAATAAAACAAAAGGAATTACATACATTACAAACATCTTCGATATATAAAACAATAAACAGTATTACCAAAGTACAACAACAAATAAGCTATATTAAAATTGGCATTTAAGATAAAATACAAAAAATAATAGAACCTTTTAGTATATCAAAATTAATAGATAAATATCCAAACATTAATATAATGAAAAAAGAAACTACTAAAGATCTTCAATCAGAAATTAATAATCTCAAAATACAAGTAAAACAATTACAACAAGAAATCATAGAATTAAAATTAAAAGATTTAGAGATAGAATCAAAATTAGAATTAATAAATAATCAGCCCTCAACTTCTAATTCTAAAACAGAAGAAATATTAATATCAGAAAAATTAGTAGAAGAATCTCAATATTTGAATACTATTGAAAGAATAATATTTCAAAAATGGTTCGCTTTAGTAACTATTACAGTAGAAGATTTCAAAGAAACATTCGTAGCTCTAATAGATAGTGGAGCTGATACAAGTTGCATTAAAGAATGAATAATCCCTACTAAATATTGCGAAAGAACAAATGAAAAATTAATGGCAGCAAATGGAGAAGACTTAAAAGTAAGCTATAAATTTACAAAAGGATCAATATGTAATAAATTCAGACATAGAAGAAAATATACTTTTACCAATAGAAAATCAATTTGAAGAAGAAAATAATCAAATAAATAGGATAAAAAGGAAGAACTATAGTAACAATAAAAATTGGAAAATGGTAAGTTCAAAGAATTATTATCCAAGACCAAGTCCTCCTGACATTCAATATGAAGAAAGATCAAAATTTAGAACTACTAAATATGATGGAGATTCAATATATGAATGGAATATAGATGGCAAAGCTGAATATGAAGTATTAAATAATTTGCAGGAAATGGGAATGGCGAGATTAGCCTATAAAATTAAAAATATTCAAGAAAGAAATATTGCAACATTATTAGTCTCAGGATTTACTGGACAATTAAAGAATTGGTGGGACAATGCTTTAACATTACAAGATAAATTATCAATATTAGATCATACACAAGAATTAGAAGATGATCAAGGAAATATTCAAATACAATCAGATGCTGCAGAATTTCTAATTGTAACAATAGTAATGTATTTCATAGGAAATCCAAAAGAAGAATTAAATTCTAATAAAACATTTTTAACAAATTTAAGATGCCCAACATTATCGGATTTTAGATGGTACAGAGATATGTTTTTAACAAATGTATTAAGAAGACCAGATTGTAATGCTTCATTTTGGAAAGAAAGATTCATAACTGTGCTATTTAATTTGTGAAAAAAGAAGGATTAATATTATGTTCAGAATTAAGATTACAAATCAAATATGGATCAAAACAAAAAGAAGTAGGATCATTCTGTGATGCATTTGGAATCAAAAGAATCAAATCACCATCAGCATATAAGAAGAAAATTAAAAAATATTCTAAGAAACCAAGATATATAAAACCTAAGGAAAATGAACCGACTAAAAAGAGAAGTAGGGACTTTGCAATTTAAGATAAAGCAGGATTAATAACTTCTAGTGTCTCTTTTGCTGATTTACAATCTATTCTAATTAAAAATTTCTTATTATACAAATCATCTTGAAATTTTGATATGCATAAAACTATGGATAAAATTTCTTTTTTAATTGTTGAATAATTTTTCTGGGGATCAGACCATGTTCCTGAATGAAATCTTACTAATTCTTCTTTTGAATCATCTATTCTTTGTTTTAATATTCTACCATATCCTAATTCTGATGCATCTGTTTCAACTATCATGAATGCTTTAGGATGAGGTAGGCATAAACATGGTAATGATTCTATTTTTGCTTTTAAATACTTTATTTTTTGAGTATGTTCTTCTGTCCACGGTTTTGGGTTTTTCTTTAATCTATTAAACAATATAGAACATTCTTGTCTTAATTTAGGAAAGAAATCTGCTATGTAATTTAAACATCCTAAAAATCTTTGTAATTGATTTTTATCTTTGATCTCATCTGGAAATTTAGTAGCAAATTCTAAAGCTCTATTAATTGGTTTTATTGTTCCTTGATATATATTATGTCCTAAAAATCTTACTTTTGTTTGAAATAATTTCATTTTTGGTGCTGAAACAACTAATCCATTTTTCTTGACTATTTTTAAAAATATATTTAAATGTTTAAAATGTTGTTCTATTGATTCTGAAAATATTAATACATCATCTATATAGACTATACTGAATGAACTGTAAGGATTGAAAATATCATTCATTATATTTTGAAATTCTGATGGTGCATTTCTTAATCCAAATGGCATAACTTTCCATTCATAATGTCCAAAAGGTGTTGTAAATGCTGTTTTGTATCTATCTTTTGGGTCTATTATTATTTGCCAATATCCTGATTTCATGTCAAACTTTGAGAATATTTTTGCATTAAATAATCTATTAAGCAAATCTTTTTTATTTGGAATAGGATATCTAATCCATTGTAAAACTTTATTTAAAGGTTTATAATTTATTACTAATCTTGGAACTCCTCGTTCTTTTTCAGCTTGATTCATTACATAAAATGCAGCACAGCTCCAAGGTGATTTTGAAGGAGTTATTAATCCTTTATCTAGTAATATTTTTATTTCCTTTTTACAAAATTCTAATAATTCAGAATTCATTTGTATTGGTCTAGCTTTTGTTGGAATATTCTTTTCATCAAAGTCTTTTTCATAGGGTAATTCTATCATATGTTGTTTTCTATCCCAAAAAGCATTAGGAATATCTGCACAAATTTCTTTTTGTAATAATTTTTCTAATTCGGATATTCTTTTTTGTATTTTGATATCATTTAATTGTTCTTCAATTTTTAGATAAGATTTTTCTTCTTTAATATAGCTTATTTGTTGTTGTACTTTGGTAATACTGTTTATTGTTTTATATATCGAAGATGTTTGTAATGTATGTAATTCCTTTTGTTTTATTGGAGTTAAGAATTTAAAGATAACAATTTTTCCCATTATATTTACTGATATTCCTTCATTACTTACTAAAAATGGATATATTTGAATTAAAAATGGTGTTCCTAATATTACATCATGATGTATATTCTTTACAATTATGAAATTATGTCTAATACAATATTCATTATTACATATTGATCCTTTTGTAAATTTATAGCTTACTTTTAAGTCTTCTCCATTTGCTGCCATTAATTTTTCATTTGTTCTTTCGCAATATTTAGTAGGGATTATTCCTTCTTTAATGCAACTTGTATCAGCTCCACTATCTATTAGAGCTACGAATGTTTCTTTGAAATCTTCTACTGTAATAGTTACTAAAGCGAACCATTTTTGAAATGTTATTCTTTCAATAGTATTCAAATATTGAGATTCTTCTACTAATTTTTCTGATATTAATATTTCTTCTGTTTTAGAATTAGAAGTTGAGGGCTGATTATTTATTAATTCTAATTTTGATTCTATCTCTAAATCTTTTAATTTTAATTCTATGATTTCTTGTTGTAATTGTTTTACTTGTATTTTGAGATTATTAATTTCTGATTGAAGATCTTTAGTAGTTTCTTTTTTCATTATATTAATGTTTGGATATTTATCTATTAATTTTGATATACTAAAAGGTTCTATTATTTTTGGCATTTTATCTTCTTGAATAATTAAACTTTTTAGTCTTTCTAAATATTCTTTTTTGGCTATTGGATCATCAATTTTTTCTATTATATCTAATAAAAATTCTTTATCTTCTTTTTTAGTTATTACATTTATATATTTTGGAGTGCAATTACAATTTTCTTCACTTTCGGAACTAGTAATATCATTGTAATAGTCATCTTCTGTACTTTGTTCTTTTTCATTTATTAATAAGTTTAATAATTTATTTTTAATTTCTTCTTCGTTAGAGCAAATTTCTGTAATTTTTTCTTCTAATCTACATTTGTTTGCTTTATGTCCTATTTTTCCACATTTATAACAAACTATTTTCTTTTTAATAAATCTTCTCTTTTTAGTCGGTTCATTTTCCTTAGGTTTTATATATCTTGGTTTCTTAGAATATTTTTTAATTTTCTTCTTATATGCCGATGGTGATTTGATTCTTTTAATTCCAAATGCATCACAAAATGATCCTACTTCTATTTGTTTTGATCCATATTTTATTTGCAATCTTAATTCTGAACATAACATTAATCCTTCTTTTTTCACAAATGCAAATAATTGTCCAAAAGTAATATTTTCAAATGAAATTACATCTGTTCCCATTTCTTTTTGTAAATTATCCATTATTCTTTGTGAAAATAAACTTGGTAATCCAGTTATGAATCTTTCTTTCCAAAATGAAGCATTACAATCTGGTCTTCTTAATACATTTGTTAAAAACATATCTTTGTACCATCTAAAATCCGATAATGTTGGGCATCTTAAATTTGTTAAAAATGTTTTATTAGAATTTAATTCTTCTTTTGGATTTCCTATGAAATACATTACTATTGTTACAATTAGAAATTCTGCAGCATCTGATTGTATTTGAATATTTCCTTGATCATCTTCTAATTCTTGTGTATGATCTAATATTGATAATTTATCTTGTAATGTTAAAGCATTGTCCCACCAATTCTTTAATTGTCCAGTAAATCCTGAGACTAATAATGTTGCAATATTTCTTTCTTGAATATTTTTAATTTTATAGGCTAATCTCGCCATTCCCATTTCCTGCAAATTATTTAATACTTCATATTCAGCTTTGCCATCTATATTCCATTCATATATTGAATCTCCATCATATTTAGTAGTTCTAAATTTTGATCTTTCTTCATATTGAATGTCAGGAGGACTTGGTCTTGGATAATAATTCTTTGTTCCTGAGGAGTCTTTGGCCTGGAACTTCCTGCTTTTGAATCCATCTTCCTGCAAAATTTAATAAATAATATCTTTAAGTTGATCAGATAATTCTCTGTTCTGTTTTTGGTAATGTTGAATATATTGATTGTGAAGAAAATCTCCACTTCTGCTTAATCTCTGATGGGTAAGAAGTCGAATGGTGTATCTCGTTGAGTTCTCAAATAATTTGCATATTCACGAGCATTTGCCATCGTTGCTGGATCCATGTCCTTGTAGAAATTCTCTGGTTAGAAAATCTGGTAAAGAATTATTTTCTCCTTTGATGAATTCTATATCAAAATCGAATACAGATAAAATAGCTTGCCATCTTGCAAATATTTGTTTTGAAACTATATTTTGAACATCTTTTTGTAGAATCTCTTTTGCTGATTTACAATCTATTCTAATTAAAAATTTCTTATTATACAAATCATCTTGAAATTTTGATATGCATAAAACTATGGATAAAATTTCTTTTTTAATTGTTGAATAATTTTTCTGGGGATCAGACCATGTTCCTGAATGAAATCTTACTAATTCTTTTTCTATAATATCTTCTGCAGTAGTCTGTTCTATATTTCTTGCTACTTGTGGATTTTTAATTTCAAATTCACTTGGTATTGTTATTTCATTCCATTTTAGTCTTTTTGGAATATATGTTGTAGGTCTATCTGCATCTACTTGTAATAAAGTTGTTTCATCTTTTAGAGTTGGAGTCATTATAAATTTTGGATTTAAATGTGAAGACAAAGGTCTGTAATATATTCTGTATATTATTGCAAATTTTTTGTATGTTTTTCAAATTCATTTCCTTGTAGATGAATATCTAAAATAACTGAATTTAGTATATGTGGGTCTGTTAGATCTATTGAAAAATTTGGAGCACAGTTAAAATATATTGGTCCATTACATACATTTGTTTGAATCATGGAAAGTAAAGAAGTTTTATATCTTTTGAGTCTAGTGTCTCTTAAAGCTAAATATATTGGAGCATCTACTCCTAGATGGAATAAGGGCTTTACAGCAATTTGTATTAATCCAATATGAATATAACGATATCCTTTACTTAAATATTTTTGAATTGTACTATGATTTAATAGTTGTATGGTTTGATATTCTTCTTGAATAGATATTGTTTCTTCATGAGTTTTAACTGATAATGCAGTTTTGAAATCTAAAGGGCCAATTCTGTAAATGTGTTCAATTCTTTCTTCTGGGATAGTCCAATCTGAATTGTTTATAGGCATATGATATTCATGACTTTGTACTACATTATCTTGCTTTGAATTAGATCCTATTTTTAATTGTCTAAGAAATGCAGCCATGTTTAATATTTAATTAAATTTTACTTAGACGGGAACAACCGAGCCTATGCCTGGAACATCCTATCCTGGACTTACCAACGGTCTGACAAAGCATCAAGTCTTACCAACGTTTTCAGTAAAGTTTAATAATATGTAACATAAATGCATGAAATAGCCAAGTTAAAATAGAAACGATGGAACTATAGTACCATAATCGAATCGAACTGTTCACGAGTAACTCAATCAAAAACTCAACTCGAATTCGAGTTGACCAAATTTGAGACGAGTTCAAATAACTTGATAGGCCTAACAAGTGGAGTTCAAGTATCCAGCAGCAAGGCCGGAAAACTCATGGAGCCTTATTGAGTTTTTTAATTTTAATTCTTCAATATATATTATTATTATAAAATTACTCTTGTGCTCAAAAAAGTGATTGAATTTACGAAATATTTCAGGTCATACGAAATTTTTTTGAAAGGCGATAATGTCTTTTCGCTAAAAAATTTTCAAGAAAAATGAAATTTCCAAATCTTCCTGATTCAACCCGATAAGGCTCGCATTTACTTGAACCCATGCGAGTCGAGCTCGAATTCTATGAGCAATGCATTGAAATCGAGCTCCAATAATACTACTCGCTCGAGCTCGAGTATCCTTCTTGCATGTCGACTCAATTACATCCCTAGGTTCAATGTACAACAGTTGCATGGCAGGCTTTAAAATATCCCCCAAAACATTTGTTTTTGCTCATTTTATATCTTTAGCGTTTCTAATCTTGTGGATATATTGGCATCAATGGATCATCTTCTATCTAATCTAAGTAAGATGACTATTTTATTATATGAAACTCAATATGATTTAAGAAGATGCAAACCGAGTTGAGTTGAATCTAAAACATTAACAATGCAATTAGTAAACTAAAATCTGAAATAAAATGCCTACTCGGTAAACAACTCAAACACAAATTTTACCCAAACACTATATTAGTAATGTGAACAGATGTGTGTATAAGATAAAGTACGTCATAATTAAACTCCCATAACTCCTCAATCGCACTTCAGTGAACTTGAACAATCTTTACCTTCTTGGTTGTCGGGCATGGGAGACTTCCCAGTTACGATGAAAGACCCTCTCAAGTCAAAACTTCTTCATTTGGATTTTCTCCAAGGAAAAGTTGATAAACTCAAAAATGCTCCTACATTCTTGGACATCAAGAACGATTTTAGGAGGGCGGTTGAACATCAAGAAGCCATTTGCAATCAATACCAGGCTCTGCAACATGAAGATGATGAGGATTATGTCAATATGGAGGAGCTTCATCAAAAGCTTGATGAGGCATGCGCTGCAACTCACCTACTAGAAATTGCGTACTCCCAGTTTAGCAGTGAACAAGATAATGTGCAGAGGGAAATTGAGGAGCTTAAAGACAGTGTAATGGCTGAGTTTGACCAGGAAATTAGGCAGGGAATGGTGCATTGCAGGGGGAGGGATGACGTGGTGGCTGTCAAAGCACTTTCTTCACTTGTAGGTTTTGCAGCCAAAGTGTGTGTATATGAAGGGCAAGACAACTATTTCGTTGAACTTGCAGCTGAAAATTTAAACTTAGGAGTGACATTGATTCATGCAAGCATGCAGTCTCGTGAGTGTATCCAGTATTTGGCTGACTTGGAAAAAGACGATGAATTGAGGATGAAACTGGAAAGAATGCTTAAAGAAAGTCCCTGGTAATTTACGCTTCTTTTTTTATTTTAACAAGAATTGGATTCTTGTTCTGTATTATTCTTTTCTTGATTTTAACAAGAATTTAATTCTTGTTGTGTATTAATTCTGCCCTGTGAGCATCATGCATGTTATATTATCTTTTGCCGTTATAACCTGCTGGACTCAGGAAAAGAAAAGTAGCGTTGCCATTCACCTCAGTGTAAAGACCAAGAATTTTGCTGGATTGGTGCATTGTTGCGGCATCTTTTCTGTTCTTGAGTCTCTTGTAGTGTTGTGGATTTCTGCCTTTTAGGATGTTTAGTATAATTTGATTATATCCTTGTCGATTTCATCATGGAACATCCTAGTCAAGGATCCGAACTGGAATGGAAAGAAACCTTTCTCTTTACCATTTCTGAAGGTGTTACTAAACTCAAAACCAAACTCATGGGCAGTGACAATCTCACTATTGACGATTTTGTTCGTGAATCAACGGGAGTAATGCCTTGAGTTTTTTTTTTTTTTTTGAGATTTTTGGAGTGAAAGTGATTAAGAATCAGCTGAGGACTACAAAATCCTGTCTTTGAATTGAAAAACAAAGTTCAGAAGAAGGTTGAAATCCAAAATTTGCAATTACTATTTTTTTTTTGACATTTATCTGTGGTTATGGTTATGAATGATGCTCTAGGTTTTAGATGCTAAGTTGATACCCCTGTATATCCACTTTTTTTATCGAGACTAATTTAGTCTGTTCAACAGAATCCCCTTGGGTGCTGTTCTTGCTGAAGGAAGTGACTTCCAATAGCTTCATACAATGTTATCAAGGACCATGAATATTGTGGAGAGATTCGAATTGGCCTTAATTTCACGCGTGAGGTATGGTACAAATTTATATTTTATGTACTCAAAGAACTTGTTCTTGGAAAGGCACATTAGATGTAAGATGAATTTAGTTTTACAGCAGAAGTTTACCAAACAATATACGACTAAACTGAAGAAAAATTTTCTTCTTTTGGCCATTGCAGGTAGGGAAATTATGGAGCAGATTAGCCAGAAAACAATTTTTTGAGGATTGTATGGCTCTGGAGAAAATTAACCAGAAAACAAGAAGCAACTTTTCAAATTAACCAGAAAACAAGAAGCAACTTTTCAAATTAACCAGAAAACAAGAAGCAACTTTTCAATGTTTTTTTTAACTGTTCAAGTATGTGTATGTGCACGATTTTTGAGGATTACTATGTGGAGGTCCATTGACGACTTTCTCTGTCTGAGCACAAGCAGAAAGCCATCAGCTAATTCTATAAGCAGACTCATCTAATGCAAGTAAATGGCAACGATGCTATGAAAGAAACTATAGGATTAGAACAAAAAATTGTTGTAGAGGTTTTTATTTGGGCCGTATAAGTTTTTTTTATCTGGTGTTTCACTTGTTGATGTTTTTTTTTGGGCGGTATAGTTCTTGGGAGATCGTGGCAGGTTTTCTCCATGTCGAAGTACTATTTCTTGCTCTCCGACAAGGACATATTATGGGGAGGGAGAGTGTTGATTGTCGCTTCTTTTTCTTTTGCTCTACATGAACATTGAGGGGGTTTTTTCAATGACAACCCAATTCAATTTATATTAACTTTAGTTGCCTCACATTTTACTCCGTAAAAATAAACGTACAAGATGTAAAGCAAGCTTCTCAATTTATTTATTTTTTTTCTCTAGTTTAGTGACTTGTCTGTAAGGAGCTGAGGTTAGCTCCTGATGATAGTCCTACCATCCTACACAGAATTTATGAAATTAATTTCGGTGTTAAACATGATGCAATCCCTCAAATTAACATATTGTTCTGCCTTCAACACATTTCTAGGTTTAGTGGGGGAATTGATATTGGCTATTTCGTTTTTCCAGATCAATCTAAGCCCTATCTGTTTGGATTTATTTTTTTTCTTGGTTGTTTTTACAAGATTTTTACGTATTTTCTAACTACTATTTTTTCATCCTTTTTTCTTTCCTTTTCTAAAAAGAAGAAAATGTTGTTCATACTAAATGTTTTTTCTTCCACTTATTATGTCTTTAATACAAGCGATGTGATTTTATATATAAAAGAAAATTGGTAACCGGATGCCATTTGGGGAAAATCATTAAAATCAAGTTCGAGGCTGCAGGTAACTTTCAACCTATGTTTTAAGACTCGGATCGGGTACCGACTTGGTCGAACTCAGGGGTCAGGAGTTAATGGGTTCGATCGGGATTGAACCAGATGATGTCATAAATAAAAATTATTTAAAATTAAAATATTGTATGTAAAATACCTAAGAGTATGTTAATATTAATAAAGGTATTTTCATATATATTTGATGTTTTAAATATATTTAACAAGAAAATACAAAGAAATTAGAATGATCAAATAAAAATTTATATATTATTTAATGAACATTAACAACTTTAGAATTAAAATTATGGACTTGATTGAAAGTTAACATCAAATTTTATGACAACATTTATAAAATATAAAATATTTGAGATATATTAATAATTTTTAACAACTTAGGGGTCAAAACATAATATTGAAAATATTTGACCTTGTTTAAAAAATGGCTTTGACTGAACCGGTTCTTTCAATTTTTTCCGATCAAATCCGATTTTTGACCGAATTTTTACTCATCCGATTTTTTAGAATAACTCGGACCAGATACTTGGCGGTTTCCGGTCCAATCTGAGTTTAAAAACACAGCTTCCAACGAAGAGAGAGAATGTCATAATGCATTATTAGTCAAAAGTAATCCCTAAAAAGAGAGGAAGAAGAAGATGACGATGATGATGATGATGATGAACGGAAAAAGGTATACTCCTGGAAACACACTGTTTGGACCTGATGATGATGATGATGCGTTGATGGCTCAATTGATTAACATAATTGGATATCATATTATTTTAAATAATATTTCGTTTGCATCATAAATACATTACATAACCAACCTTTTTATATTCTCAACCACTTTTTTATCTTACATATATCACATCACAAAAAAATAGTACAATAATTATTTCAAATAATACTCTATACAAGCACCATGTAATAAGGGAAAAATATCTATATGTTGTACTCTATGTATGTACTAGATTATTGCCTGATGGCCCTGACCTGTAGGTCAGGTTCCTAGTTGCACAAGTAGAACAACATCCTGTAAACTGTAAAGTTCGACCAATGTTGTGTGGTAGACTCAAATGGAAGGGCAAGAGGGTTGGCAATGCTGTGGAAGGAAGAAGTAGAAGTGGTGAGCATTAAACAAGAGAGTTTTCTCATAGAGATGAAAATAAATGATACGGAGTCAGGTAGCGAATGGTGGCTAGTGGGAATCTATGCTAGCACAGATGAGAAAACAAGAAAAGAACAGTGGAAAAAGATAGAAGAAAAAAAGAGGGAGTGGGGGGAATATTGGGTACTGGTAGGGGACTTTAACGATATAAGAGATGGAGAAGAAAAATGGGGAGGGAGAGGGAGACAAGAAAGTAGTTTTAAGGAGTTTAATAGATTCATTAAGGAAAATGAGTCGATAGATATAGGCTTTGAAGGGAAACCATGGACATGGTGTAATCAATGGGAAGGAGAGGGGGAAGTAAAAGAGAGATTGGATAGATGCCTTGCAAGTGTTAACTGGTACCAAATGTTTAAAGGAGCTGTGTATAACCACATAAAAAATGAAGCATCAGATCATAGCATGCTCCTAATGGATACCAACCCCAATTAGAGAAAGGTAAAAAAAAAAAAGTTCTACTTCGACCAGCGATAGGTCAGGAATGGGGAAATCAGAGGGGTGATAGAAAGAGCTTGGGGTTCGGAGCATCAAGGTTCGAGAATGTTTAAGGTGACAAGAAAGATAAAAGAGTGCAGAATGGCTTTGTTAACATGGAAGAGGAATAACAGCTTGAACTCAGGAAGGCAGATTACGGGGATAAAAGAGAAAATTCAAGAGTTAAAGGTTAGCAACAATTTAGGAGAGAGGGGCCAAATAGCAGAGCTGAAGTTGCAACTTAGTAAAGCATACCGAGAGGAGGAACTATATTGGAATCAAAAGGCTAGCACACGGTGGTTACAGGAAGGAGACAAAAACACCGCATTCTTCCATGCTAGTGTCATGGCGGCGAGAAAACAAAGGAAAATCACATGCCTGCAGAAGGATAATGGAGAATGGTGTAAGATGGAGCATGAGTTGAGAGAGAAGATGTATGGATATTACAAACAGCTGCTTACTACTGGGAATGTGCATCAAATAGAGAAAACACTGCAGGGGGTTCCCACTACTATATCAAGATAGATGAATGAACACCTGATCCGACCTGTGGAGGAACAAGAGATACATAGAGCACTCTTCTCAATGCATCCAAATAAATCACCTGAGACAGATGGTATGTCTCCACTTTTTTTCCAAAAATACTAACACATTGTTAGGATGGATGTGGTGAATGCAATGGCGAGTTTTTTTCACACTGGAAACATGCTGAAAGTTGTGAATGAAACTTTGATTACTTTGATTCCTGAGGTAGAGAATCCAATCAATTTGACCCAATACAAACCTATTAGCTTGATCAATACTCTTTATAAAATCATTTCAAAAGTGCTAGCTAATAGATTTTAAGTTGTGTTGAACAAATGCATTAGTGATACCCAGTCTGCCTTTGTTCCGGGTAAACAAATTGTTGATAACGTTCTCATTGCACATGAAGTGATGCATTTTATGAAAATTAAAAGAAAATGAAAGGTTGGTTTCATGGCTATTAAGCTTGATATGTCTAAAGTCTATGACAGGGTTGACTGAAAATTCATAGGAAGAATGATGATGCATATGAGCTTCTGTCCTATTTTTGTTAGGTGGATCATATCTTGCATATCCTCAGTTTCTTACTCTTTCAATCTTAATAGAGCTAAGGTGGGTTACATAAAACCTAGTAAAGGATTAAGACAAAAGGATCCCCTTTTCCCTTACCTTTTCCTTATTTGTGCGGAAGGTTTGTCCCATTTGATAAACACAAAGGTTGACAAAAAGATGATGACAGGAATCAAGGTAAACAAGAATAGTCCACAAATATCACACTTGTTTTTTGCAGACGATTCTTTGATTTGCTGCAGAGCTACGGTCCAAGAGGCTAAACAGGTACAATAGGTGCTAAAGAGCTATTCAGTGGCTTCTGAACAGTTAGTGAACTTTGAGAAATCAGCTGTGTACTACAGTAGGAACACCTCAAGGACAAGGAAAGCAGCCATCTGTGAAGTAATTGCGAACTTAAAAGAGGCAACTAACGGCAGATATATGGCACTGCCAATGGCGATAGGAAGGACAAAGAACCAAGTGTTTGGCTATATCACAAATGCAGTCACCAAAAAGCTAAAAGGTTGGGCAAACAAAATGTTGAGTATAGCCGAGAAAGAGGTACTTATAAAGTCAGTCATACTAGAGATGCCAAACTATGCCATGGCGTGTTTCAAATTGCCAAAAGGATTGTGCGAGAACATTTGCAAGAGCATAGCCAATTTTTGGTAGGGAAGTAATGAGCAGGTGTCACGCCCCATTTTTTAATAAGAAAAAAAATTTATAAAAAATGGATTTTAATTCAATTTTTTGGAAAATAAAGTCTGATTTGAAAAGAAAATGAATTTTTGAATTTGAGAAAATAAAGAAAATGAGCCTAAATGAGATTTGAAAGTGCGTCGATTTGAGCCCAAACTATAGTATAAAAAGGTTTTTTTGAATAAAAAATCGAAGTCGTCATTTGGTATAGAGTTAAGGTGTACCAAGTCATCTAAAAATAAATTTTTAAATAAAACTATGAAAAACCCTTTTTAAACGACTCCTAAGTCTACGAAAATCAGAGAAAGTGTTCGAGAGTCACATTTGAGTAAAGAGAAGGCAAGGATAAAATCCGATGCATCTTTTCGCCCTAACCAAGGTTAGTTGCATGATTTAGTCAAAGATTTTATTATTTTAACCTAAAGATTTTTCACATTTGGATATACTACATGAATACCAATCACATTAATTGTGATACCCAATAGGGATTCTCTGAAGAGGTCACGAATAATGCAAAAATATGATACTCTAAGAAAAGAAAAGAAAAATAATAATATACAAATATACATAACCTAAAGGGATGCATCATAACGGGTATGGGATACTAATGTTCGTGACTCAATTTTTCCTTTATTAGATGGAATACGAGCGTTTTAAAGTTAGAAAATTAAACTTGTCCATATCCCATACTCACGGAATTATCCCTAATCTAATCAGGCAAAATGCACTAATCTACCCCTAATTTCCTAAATGAAATATAAATCTAAATGTTATATATACATAAGGGTAACGGATATTTTATTAGGGGACATATTATGTGAAAATGATAAGGATCCTAAAAATGGAAGAATATGCATAACATGTAATGATTTTATCACACAATCATGATCTAACATGCGAAAAGTCCTAAGAGTTTAGCGTTGGACTAGCCCATGTCTATGAATTCTCACTAGCGTTGGACTAGTGAGAAAAACGGAAACAAATGGCTACAACTAGCGTTGGACTAGTATGGAATCGGGAAATGGATCACAACTAGCGTTGGACTAGTGTGATATCACGTCATACATTAATTATAACTAATTTAATCATGTAAACTTAATAAAAACATGTAAACACATAATATCACATAAACACATAACACATAAGCATGATATTTAGATGCAAAATCCTAGAAAAGCGATAAACACGTAACACATATGCATGCAAAAACATACAAGACAAATAAAGCAAATAAAACCCTAACTATTACATTAGGGAGGCCCTACTACAATCTAAGGGAGGAAGGAATAAATAAATAAATAAAATATTAACCTAACTATTACAACTTTGGCATTTAATTGCCTTCCCAAATAATCAAAATTAAACTAAAATAAATATACCAAATTAAAACAAATAAAGTGAATAAATAAATAAAATGAAATCATTCAAAAAGCATGCAATTAAGCACATAAAGTCGCATAGGGCACATAGGATCAAATTAAAGTCAAAATAAGAGATAGAGTGTACCTCCCTTGAATTGGTGCCCTAATGAAACGAAATTACATATTTATCCTCCAAAAACAAAAAAAAAAATCAAGGCATCATTTTAATTAACAAATAATCATAAAAAATGGAAACAAACATGAAATTGAATCAATTGAATCATGGAAACAACCTACTTTTAAGAAATTAAAACAATCAAGGACTTAATTACAAAAAATAATAAAGTTTTGGAGGTTAAATTATAATTATCACAAAGATCCAAGGTCAAAAATTAAAAAAATAAAGTTTAATGACCTATTTGCAATTAAATTAAGAACCCATTGAAAGAAATTGAAAGTTTTTAGGGCCATAGTGAAAATACTCAAAAGTTGGAGGGCTGAAATGAAAAATCGTCACCAGACTCCTTGACTTAATAGGCCATTGGGCCCTTTTCTTTATTTGTTTGGGCCAAAAACCCTCCTAGCCCAACCGAAACCCAAGCAAAACAGATGGGCTAGCCTAATTGTTTTGACCAATTGAACCCAAATTTAAAACCCAAAAAATTAATCAAAACCCAACCAAAAGTGTTAGATGTCAATATCCTAAGACCAAGTCAAAAATCCAGAAAATAAGCCAACAACTCATTTCTAAAACCCAAGCAAAATAGCCCAGTTTTTTATACCAAAACCCAACCAAACAAACCTCAATCCAACCCTCCAACTATTTATACTAAACCCAACAATATAAAAATCTACTAAAATTTATTGAAAACTGATTATACTCTAAGTTCCAGACATTATTTGCTCAAAAATGGATTTGAAATATGAAAAAGAGGATTAGATCTCAATAGGGGCACAAAGGGTTCAATTGCAGAAGTATTCGGGCCATAGTAAAATTATGCAAAAGTTGAAGGACCAAAACGAAATTTCAAAAAGATCATGCAAATCAGAATCGAAGCTTTCTTCTTCATTCTACTTCCTGCCACTTCTGAACATGCAAGATTCAGCAGCTTTACATGGCAAAACACAACACCATTGCAAGATACAAGAACCGCAAAAATGGACGAAATCAATTTCAAAAGTTCATGGCTACTCTTCCTCTTCCCAACTAGCAAACGCACGGATTCTGGCCAGCTTTGGACTGGCCAGAGTACCTCTTGAACAGAAAAAGCACAAATCTCCTTTTTTGGTTCAAGATTTCCGTACGGGCATTTTATCAAACACTGAACGGGTATGAAAATTTCAACGATTCCCTACTCAAATGAGGTCTCAGTTGGCCCCAAAATTGACAGCAAAACCAAAACTTTCAACCCAATCAACAAATCAAGCAGTAATCTTTCTGAAAACATAGGCAAATCCACCAAGAAATTGCGATAAAAAACACAACAGAGAGCTTCAAGCGTCTATGCTTAAAAAAAAATTGAAATTTGAAGGGAGAAGATAGCTTACAAAGCTCTGGAGGTGATGATTGACGGCGATGATGGCGGATTCCGATGAGGTGGTGGCGGCTCCTCGCAAGTGCGGCAATTCCAGCGGCTTCTTCGCTCCATTTCTTCTCAGCCCCAAAGCCTTAGTTTTTTTCCCGTAGGATCTTTCTTGCCCATTTTTCTCTACCCTTTTGTCCTCCGCCTGTTTTCCTCTATTTTTTTTTCTCCTTGCTCTCTGGTTTTTCTTCCCTTTTTCCTTAGCCGAAAACTTAGGGTCTGTTTGGTTGAAAGTAAAATGTTTTCCTTGGGAAAATATTTTTCGTGGAAGTAATTTTCCATGAAAATCATTTCCCTTTCATCATTTTTAGGTGTTTTGTTAGTTTATTGAAAATATTTTCTTACTTCATTTTTCTGGTGTTTGTTTAACTTTTGAAATATTTTCACTTTTATCTCTATCTTTACTTTCTACACATTATAACTACATATTTCTTCCCATGAGAAAATTTATCTCATTGTTTAACTTTAAAAAATCTTGGAGAAATGTATATATGAATAAAAAATATCTCCTTAAGTAATAAACAAATTGCTGGCCATTTAGTGTCAAATATCAATCACATGCAATGCTTATTGTGACATATATCTTACACTCTTACTGCTGAAAGTTTCTCTAGAAAAGAATGTCCCTATTATACATAATTAATTATTAGCATAGGATGAGCAGGATGAGATTTTTTTTTTATTTTGAATATACTAGGGGGAGGGTTGAGTGGTATGGGGGAGGAAGTGTAAGGCAGAGGTCTTGGGTTCGAGTCCTCCTGTTTACACTAAAAAAAAAAAGAACATACTACAAGATGTTTTCAGTAAGTTTGGAACATATTACAGGCGGGATGCATGCATTTCGGAAAACAACTTCAGTAAGTTTGGAAGGGAAGTTGTTTTCCATAAGATGAGTGAAAATATTTTATATAGGAAAATGTTTTCAGTAACTTTTGTGCAACCAAACACGGAAAATTAGGAAAATATTTTCCTGGAAAACATTTTCACCCGAAACAAACGGACCCTTCGTTTTCAGATTTTTCTCCCTTGTTCCTCAGTCTCTCTCGTTTAGTCCCCAAATTTCGCCCCCCCCCAAAATTCCAGATTTCCTTCCTTTTTCTGTTCTGTCCTCTGAAGCTCTCTCCCAATTTTTCCGTTGCCCTCTTCTCTTCCTCACTCTGCTCGAAAGCTCTCCAGTTTCCCGAAGCTCTTCCCCTAGCTCCCTCTTTTGCTTTTTCCTTTCTTTGTATTTCCCCCAGCCACCGTTCCTTCTCTCTAGTTTTTCTTTCCAAACCCACACTTGGTTTTCTCCTCTTCCCTCCAAAGCTCCACCACCAGCTCTCGTAGCCTCTTTTTTTCCAACCCCAGCAGCAAAACCTTTTCTTTTCTTGGTTTTTTTCCCTTGCTCTGTTTTCTCTCCGAAGTCCTCTCTCAATCTTCCCTGCTTTTCTTTTTTTAAGTCATCTTTTTTTTTTTTTCAGATTTCTTCCCCAGCTCCCCTGTTTTTTCTTTCCTTCGTTGCAGAATGGTATAGCTGTGAATGATGCTATCTACAAAAGAACTGGAAAAGGGGATAAGGTCTGTACAGTTTGTGGGGAAGGTGAAGAAACAGCTGAACACATGTTTTTCAACTGCCCAATAGCACAACTAGTGTAGAAATTAGCACCGGTTAGATGGGAGGAGCTGAGAGACTTACAGAGCAATTTGTGGAGATGGTGGGAGGCGGTTGTTCAGACAGGTTCAAAGGAGCTAGGTTCAAAGGAGCTAGGGATGGAACATATAGTTTTGACAACAAATATTCTATGGCAGATCTGGAAAGCACGGAACAAGGTGGTTTTTTAACAGCAAAGGAGTGGAGCAAATGATATAGTCCAGAAAGCACAACAAGAATGGCTCGAGTACGAGGACGTGCTGCAGCAGGAAGGGGCGATCAAAAAGAATGAACGGGTTGGGAGTCAGATGGAACAGGTGATGGTACCACGAGCTGAAGGAGTCATCCGAATCAGTACAGATGCAGCACTCAACGCAAGGATGATAAGAACAGGAAAAGGAATCGTGGCACGGCATTGGACAGGAAAGATAATAGGAGCTAAAGGAGTAGTAGAATGGAAGAAAGGTGAAACTCTAATGGAAGAAACATTAACCATTAGATTAGCTCTCCAAATGGCACGTGAAGCAGGCTGGAGGAAGATAGCCATCCTATCAGATTGCAAGATGGCCACAGATCACATTAGATGCAACAATGTACAAGATGGGACTCTAGCAAACATCTTGGAAGACATTGCGGATCTAATACAGGTTTTTGACTACTGCACAATATCTTGGGTGCCCAGAACATTGAATATAGCAAGTCATAGGCTAGCACTTTTTGCATCAAAGCTTGTTAATGACATAGATTAGGAAGGTGACTTTCCATGTTGGCTGATAGAAGCCAATAGATTAGATGAAAGAGCTGCTGCCCCTTTTGTAAGTAATTCTTATAGTATTAAGTGTTAATATTTATAAAAGCTAATATCGTTTGTCGAAAAAAAAAGTAAATAGCATTAGGTTACTACAGAAGGACAGTAATGTGCATCAATGAGATTCCCTTAAAGGTTTCTCTCAAGATTTTGACAGAGCAACAGCTATGCTGGAAAACCCCAGCCACATAGCATCTACGGAAATGACGTATATGTAAAATAACTTGAATCTTGAAAGTGTAATTCTATCGCAGAAGATAAAAAAATATGAGTGATTTGAGGGGGGCAAGGTATTGGGCTGAATCCTCTGCTTAAAGATCAAAGGCTGGATAAGAAATTGTGAACTACATGTAAATTGGAGAAGCAGAAACTAAGTACCCTTTAACGGAGACAGAGAAACTACTTAGATGTCCAATTTGGCTCATCATATTGTCACGCTGACCAATCACTAGGCTCCATTAATGAACCTGGAATGATCAATACATCACGTCTAACATATTGTTTGCATTTTCTCATTTGAGATCATGGCTTTGCATTTGAACACTGACGATGACATAATAAAAATAATTACTATTATTAACATTGAAAATTATTTCCAAGAAACTGCAGAATCAATCAATATATTTGAAGTGCGCACGGGCTGTGTGTAGCACAGCTAGCTCCATCTAATTTAATTACACGAATAACTAGCAACCTCCCAAAAAATTTTCATATAATACCACTTATAGCGCGCATCAGAATTTACAAGAGCACCAATTTTGTCCGGGGAGATAATTTAGTTTCCACGATTCTGGCACCATTCCGAGCGGCCTCCTTGGTGGCAATTTCACATGGATGCCCAGGCAGATTATACTTCACCTTCTTGGCCATTTGTTGAAGGCGAGGCAGCGGTAATTCCTTCCATCTCCCAACCCTACTCGGATCTCGAGTGTCCAGAGTTAAGCTCTCCAGGGAAGGACCTGCAGCCTCTATCAAGTGCATGACAAACTCAACATCACTCTTCAACCCAATCCAACCCAAAAATTCCACCTCCTTCAAGCAGTTGTACTTCTGTCCTTCAACCCATTGCCGTGTTGTATCCCCAAATTTGAGCATATCGTCCCAAAACTCTCGATTCATTGACAGCTCCGTTGACTCCCAGCAGACAGTGTACTTGAGCACCAGTTTATGCAAACTCGGAGATGCGTGAATAAATGAACAGAGAAAAAGGATGCTCTGCTCGTATAGTGCAACAAATTGCAATTCCAGTTGTTGAAGATTGCTAAACTGCGAAAAGGTCTTGGGAAACAGGTAAAACTCCATAGCAACCAGTAATTTCAGATCCAAAGCCAATGTCTTGAGCTGTGAGATGGAGAAGGGAACCTGGCTGAATTTGGTAATCAGTAGATCTTCACAAAGATCACAGCTGACGTTAGGTGCCCATTTGAGAGAAACTGAAGAGAGTTGAGGAACGTCTTTGAAGAGCATGTTTATCCTGCATCCTTGATACTCAAAAGAAAAAAGGTTCAAGGCTGAAACAACCTCGATAGCTTCCAAACCAAGACAAGATATTAATCCCAAGTGCTTCAATTTATTGTTAGGCGATCGAAGCCTCAAATTATACAAGGATGGTGCACGACTAACGGACAACTTCTCCAGGACTGGACAATCAGACAAAAGATACAGGAGCTGTTCTTCAACAACATTGACGGAATTTAGCACAAGGGAAGTCAGTGCCTTCCATTCCAAGTCCGTAGGGAAACAGTATATCTCATCTAAACTCGTTTTACGACTGTGAAAGGGTGATAAGTCCAACTCAAGCCTATGAACTCTCTTGGCTGCTGCAAAGCAAGTCCATGAATCAAGAATTCCAGCGTAGGTATTGTCCAAGTCAAAAGACACCCTAAATTCTTCAACCATTTGAGCTTGATGGGAAGCCAACACTTGGTTTACCCAATCTATATATTTGGGCAATTCAACACGATCTCTTTTTTTACCCATATAAATAAGCGCTATGGTGTCCAGAGCATCGAAGTCCAAACAACCGGAATAAAACTTGAACAGGTTCTTCCACCGACGTGAAACAGCCCTCGTTTTTGCTGCTTCCTTCAGGGACAGACGGGATACGATGTCTATCAGAATGTCAACCGGTATTTGAGTTATGCAACCCATCCAATCCGTCTTTTATTAGGCCTCGCCTCTTTTTTGACCTTGCTACAGAGACCCTCCCTCCCTCCAAATTTGATGCTTTTAACTTATTCAGCTAGATCTAGATATAAGAAATAAAGTCCCTCAAGTGATGCTATCAGATGTCAAAGGGCAAAAGCGATGAATTATTCCCGAAGAAGATCAATAACAAGAATCATAAAAAATCCCTAGGAACGAAAGCTACAACAACACTAACATCATTCTTACTCTTCGCCGATGAAAGATCTGTATTAAATTTAACTCATATAATATATACTTAGTAAAGGAGGAGGTAAAGTCGGATACTTACCAGGATAGGGCGTGCACATGGTTGAAACAGAACAAATCGATATTTCCTGTCGTGTCCCAGGCTGACTCTGTTTGGATTCGAAGAGGAGGTAAAGTCCGATACTTACGTTGAAACAGAACAAATCGAGATTTCCTGTCGTGTCCCAGGCTGACTCTGATTTGGATTCGAAGAGGAGGTAAAGTCCGATACTTACCAGGATAGGGCGTGCACATGGTTGAAACAGAACAAATCGAGATTTCCTGTCGTGTCCCTGGCCGACTCTGATTTGGATTCGAGGGCTCTTCCCATCCTCAACGTTTTAAAAGGATTTTTGTTTTGGGATTATTGTTACATTACTCTTTTAACATTCAGTATCACTATCAATTTTCCCTTCAATATTATCTTTTAGTCGCTTTATTCCCAAAATTAGCAGTCAAACTTAATGTAGTTTGTTAATTAAAATAAAAAAAAATATTTAGCCCCTCTAACATATTATCGCTTTACCTCCATAAACTATAACATTATTATCAATTTACTCCCTAAAATTATTTTTTATATAATTTATCCCATTATTAAATCAATTTAGCAAGTTAAAAAACTTTAAAAGAAAGTACCCTCCTTTTTTATAATAAAAATAATAAAAATTTAGAGTGACTCTTATCCGTTATGGTATCAAGAAAAAGTCAAAGTATGAATTTCTTTCTTCTTGACAATTTTATTAATATTGATAAAAAAAGAAAGATGGGGAGGGGAAGAGAGAGAGAGAGAGAGAACTCAATTTTTAAAAAAAAATACAAATAACAAAGAATTAAATACTTTTATTATTTTAAAATTATTTCCCTTTTCTGTTTACCAACAAATTTCAATTCTAATCCTGACAATATTAAAGTAATACAATAATGTTATACTCTTCTTTATCTTCTTTCTTTGAAAAATCTAATTTTTTATCTCCTTTTTTTTCTATCTCTTTTTCTTTTCCTAATATTAATAAGTGTGAAAAAAAGAAATTTGAGAAAACCTTTTATTTTTTATGTTTTTGAATCTCTTAAAATGAAAAAAAAAGGAAGAATAACCATGCCAATATTTTTATTTTTAATTATATATTAAAAAGGGAAATATATTTAAAAAATTTTGACCATACTAGTTAGATTAACGATGAGGTAAAATACCTAGAAAATAATGTTAGAAATTAAAATGATTGTACCACTATAATTTAAAGGGATAAAGTGATAATAACAATGTATTTAATGCTATGGAATTAAAGGATATTTTTATCCAAAATTTCTTAACATGTTGAGTTGAATTACTTATGATGTAAAATGACAAAAAAAATAACGTTAGAGCGCAAATTGATAGTAGTGATATAGTTTAAATAGATAAAATGATAATAAACCTTTGTTTTGTGGCCGTGAGAATTGTTGCGGATGAATGACTTGGACGTCCCACCCAAAACTCTGAAAAAAAAAAAAACTAGTAGTCATATGAGGGTCTTTCCCTTTTAGAGATAATTGTAGAAACCGCTCCCAGGATTTTTGATAGTTTCACTTGCTACCCTTAGACTTTGAAAAAAAAAAAAAAACTTGCCTCCCCTATTTTTGCCTACCCTTAAACTTTTCGTAACATTGTAAGGGTTAATTTCAGAAACATCCCCCAAAGTTTATTCTAATATCACCTAACTCCCGAAAAGTTTTAAAAATTTCACTTATCTTCCCTATTAATATGATGTGACTAGGTGTCCCATCAGAGGCATTGAAATGATGAAGTTATGCCCAATATTTTTCTATTTTTTTAATTCCCAATATTTTTCTACTTTATTAAGTAGGAAAAGGTTCGGGAAAGATTAAAAAAAAAACCTACAAACTAAAATATCTAAAAACAAATAACAAGTATTTTAAAAACAAGTTTTTCATATACAATATTACAATAATACACACACAAAAACATCGAATCCATACAATATATCAAAAATAACTCCAAATATATAAAAAAAAAAAACACCACCACCATCACCCATCACTCTCCATCACCACAGCCACCACCCCCACACCCACGACTCTCTCTCTCTCTCTCCTCCTTCCTCCCTTCTCCCTTCCCTTTCCCCGTCTCCCAATTCTCCCTCCCCTTCACTAACCGCAACCTTCCTAGTCGCATCATTCCTCCCTTCTCCCTTCCCTTTCCCTGTCTCCCAATTCTGCCTCCCCTTCACTAACCGCAACCTTCCTAGTCGCAATCAAATCTGATTGTGACCAGAAGGTCGAGCCTAAAGCCGCAACTCATGGCTTCCAGTTGCGACCTTTCCAGTAGCAACCAAGAAGATCGCAGTTAGAGTCATAGGTACCACCCAAGAGTGGGAGAGGGGTTTGGGGTTGGGAGAAAGTAGGGGAAGAGGGAGAAGGGAGAGAAAAGAGGAAGACGGAGGAGAAAATAGAAAGGAGGAGGAGGGAGGGGATGGTGGTGAGTGGTGTAAAATTTTTTTAAAAATATCTCAAAAATTTGTAAATTATAAAAATATCTCAAAATATATTTTAAAAATACTTCTATGAATAATCTAAAAAATATTTATAATAAAAGTTTTTCATTTACACAACTACAGTAAACTTTTTGAAAAATACTCCCAAAAATAATTAATCCAAACAGAGCCTTTACTTTTAATGTTTGTTTTTGTTACAACTGAACCTCAAAAATTTCATTCTAATTTACCTCTTTGCGAAAAAAAATTTTATGTCTCCTTGCTGTAAAATCTTTGCTCTTAACTTCCTCCTTGTTGCGACCAATTTTTTGAAGTTTTTGCCTTTTTATAATATTAAAGTAATTTTAGAAAGTAGCCTTGCACATAACAATATTATCTAGTCACAAAATAACTATATTTATTACTCTTTTTGTCTTATTGAAAAAGTCATGTTTTACTTTTTTTATATGGCCCAAAATTATGTCATGTTACTAAAAATTGATAAATAAATTTAGTATATTTCCAAGCATTGCCTTTTATTCCCACAGGGTGAAGAGGTTTTAATAATTATTGGGGGTCCCGAATAATACATGTCACCTTTGCCAAAATTGTAAAAATAGAAGAGCATCCTGTACACAGAGCAATGATGATTCTAGAGCGTCAAAACCATGTACACGTTATATGGTTATCTACAGATTACCGAAGCATCTAACGCCCCACATAAGAAAACCAAACAAAATCAAGTGAATGTTGAAAAAAAAAACACATTTTTCGAAGTGCATCGAAGATATTGGGAAGAAAGGAGTACTTATTGTAGTTGCGTCTTTTGTATAGTAAGTTTAATATTCCACCTTATTTGTCTTTCTTTCATATTTTAAATTTATAAATCAAATTATACAAAGAAAAAAGCGAAAAGATAATATAATGTCTTTCCTCCAATTAATTTTTTAATGTTACTTTTACACATAAGGGGTGACTTATATAAATTGTCTGATGTGGAACAAATTAAGCAATCCTTTTAGGACAAGGAATAGCGTGCCAAGAAACCCATAGATGGTTGACTTTTGGCAATATCTATAATTGTTCATTTCTTTTTCTAATATTATTTTGTTTCCTAATTCACCTAGAATTTAGGATTTTCATGTTATTTCGTTTTCGATTTGTTTTAGGACTCTTGTATTATAAATATAGGTAGAGTAGGGCCTTATTATTCAAACATTCATCAATTATTATCAATTTTTCTTGATATTTACCAATTTGTCTCAAGTTCCTTTTGGCTCTCGTGACTTTTCGGGTTAAGATCATAGCATCTTTTCCTTAGTTGTTATCGGGAATCGTTCGTATAACAATTTCTTAAACACGCTTCCCCATCAGTTGGTATCAAAACAGGTTTCTCTTGTTCCGAAATAAGTCCAATGGCTGGAAAAAATCCAGAGACGAATCATTTGCCACAAAGATCGAGGTCCATGCTATGAGAAAAACTGTGGATCAAGTCAATGAGCATTTAGGCAGCTTGGAACAAGGTCAGAACGACTTGTTGACTCGTTGTGACCGTTTGTAGGCATCTATTGATCTGATTATTCAAAATATGGACCGTATACATCTTGAAGGGCAAACCCGATAAGATGAACAAGATGGGAGAGTTGCTTTTAACTTGGCTTTTGTCAATGTTGGCTAACAACCCCTACAACAAGATCAAACTAATTCAAATCCTCGTAGAACTTGGGATCTTGAGGAGAAATATTTATCTGACGATGAAGTAGTTCTTGCTTTTGGTAGGGATAACCCTAATCAAAGGGGTCCTCAGAGTCGACAGCAAGAACAGGATGAATTCAAATTAAAGGTTGATGTTTCGTCTATTAATGAAATTTTGGGTATAAAAAACTTCCTGGACTGGCTTGTAGAGATTGATAGATTTTTTGATTAAATGAATATCCCGAAAGACCGCAAGGTTAAGTTGGTAGCTTACAAGTTAAGGGTGGAGCGTCAGCATGGTGGGAGCAACTACAACACCAAAGATGTAGGCAAGGAAAGTAGCTCGTGAGACCCTGACTAAAAATGAAATGTCTCTTGACTGTCCGTTTCTTACTACTAGATTATGAGCAATTTTTGTTCTTGCAATTTCAACACTGTCTTCATGGTAAACAAAATGTTCATGTTGAGTTCTTACATTTATTGGCTCGGACTAATGTAATGGAGATCGAGATCCAATTGGTTTCAAGATTTTTAGATCAACTCAATTATAGTGTGCGGGATGAGATGTGTATTCAACCAATCTCTACACTTTTCAATGCATATAAATTGGCTCTCAAGGTTGAGATGAGTTTGGCTTGAAAAGAAAGCATTCGTGGTGAAGGATTGTGTAGAAATTTTGATTCAAATCGAACTAGCACCAGGAAAAATCTAAGGGAAGACCAAGATACTAGCAAGCCTAGATATCGAAATGAAAAGAAACCAATAAGAGATGAGCATGAGTTACTGAAGAAGCAACTTATGAAACAACCCCAACCTACCAACACAAAGACCCTTAATCCGTATGCAAAATATACGGGAGATAAGTGTAATAGATGTGAGAAGTCGGGATATACCTCCAATAATTGTCCTAACCATAGGCAAGTAAATCTAGTGGAGCATGTTGTCAATAATGAAGACGTGAAGGACTACGTATATGGAGCAGAATCTGGTAATGATATTACAGTGGAGAAAGAGTATGACTCCCCTATATTGGTGATATGTCGACTGCTCTTGTCGCCAAAACGAGAGGAATCCTAAAGTCATAAACTCTTTTGAACTAGGTGTCGAATTTCTAATCACATTCTCGATTTAATTATTGATAGTAGTAGTATGAAAAATATCATCTCTTAAAAATTGGTTGAACAATTAAAGTTGCCAGTGAAAAACATCATGAACCTTATACAATTGGTTGGATTAAAAATGTAGAACCAATTAAAGCGACCGAACATTGTAGAGTCATTTTTACTATTGACAAGTATTCTGATGAAGTTATGTGTAATATAGTTGATATGAATGTCTGTCACATATTGTAGGGTGTCCTTGATAGTATGATATTGATACTGTATTTATGTACAAAGATAATGTCTATAGATTTATGAAGAATCGCAAAATAGTCATTTTAATTCCTCAAAGTGAGAATCCTAAATCTATAGATAAATGTAACAGTAGTAGATGAGTTTTTACTGTCACGGGTTCAAAATTACTTACAAATGTTAAGAAGTCGTCACAGGCATATGCCTTGGTGGTGAAGAAATTTTGTATAGTTGAATCCAAATCAGAAATTCTTTTGGCAATTCATGTAGTATTAGATGAGTTTCAAGATATCATGCCTGAAGAGCTTCGGCCTGATTTACCTCTCATGAGAGAGATTCAGCAGCATACTATTGATCTAATTCCTGGAGCAAGTTTGCCGAATTTACCACATTACCGAATGAATCCCATGGAAAGTAAATATTTACAAGAAATTGTAGATAAATTGCTAGCAAAAGAGTCCATTTGGGTGAGTACGAATCCATGTGATGTGTCCGCTATCTTGACGCCCTAGAAGGATGGTTCGTGGCGAATGTGCATTGATAGTCGGGCTATCAATAAAATAACAGTTTGTTATAGTTTTTCAATCTCTAAATTGGAAGACATGATCGATTGTTTGTTAGGAGCATGTGTCTACTCAAAAATTGATTTAAGGAGTGGATATCATCAAATTTGTATCCGACCTGGAGATGAGTGGAAGACAGCGTTCAAGACCAAGGAAGGATTATATGAGTAATTGGTTATGTCTTTTGGACTATCTAATGCACCAAGCACCTTCATGCGCTTGATGAATGAGATCTTAAAATCATTTATTGGTAAATTGGTTATTGTTTATTTTGATGATATATTGATTTATAGTACTAATAAAGAGGAGCACCTTGAGCATCTGCATCAAGTGCTTCGAGTTTTGCAGGAAAATAAATTATACATCAATTTGAAGAAGTGCGACTTCATGTCTACAAGTCTAATTTTCTTAGACTTTATTGTTAGCAAAGATAGCATTTGGGTAAACGAAGGAAAGGTGCAAGCTCTCCGAGAATGGCCTAGACCCCGTAATGTCTTAGATGTCAAGAGTTTTCATGGCCTAACTACTTTTTATCAATGTTTTATCTGAAATTTCAGCTCTATAGTAGCCCCATTGACCGATTGCATAAAGAAGGAGAAGTACCTGTGGGGTCCGGAGCAAAAGAAGAGTTTCAAGAAGATCAAAGAAAATTTGACTTCTACGTCGTGCTTAGCACTTCCAAACTTTGACAAGTTATTTGTTGTGAAGTGTGATGCTTGCGGTGTCAACATTGAAGTGGTATTACCACAAGAAGGTAGGTTCGTGGCTTTTTCTAGCGAGAAGCTAAGTGATGCTCGTCAAAAGTGGTCTACGTACGAGCAAGATTTTTATACTGTTATGCATACGTTGAGGCATTGGGAGCATTATTTGATCCCAAATCAATTCGTACTTTACACGGATCATTAATCTTTAAAGTATATCAATAATCAAAAGCAAATTAGTAAGATGCACGTTCGTTGGATCGTGCACCTACAACAAATCCCTTTCATCTTGAAGCATAAGGTTGGACAGCAAAATAAGGTAGTTAATGTTTTAAGTAGGTGAGCGACTCTGCTAGTGACTATGAGTCAAGAAGTCATAGGGTCTGAAGTGCTTAAGGATCTTTATGCGGAAGATGATGATTTTAAGGAGACTTGGACCACGTGTAAGTCAAAAGCAGTGCAAAATGACTTCCATATTTATGATGGTTTTCTTTTTAAAGATAATCGTCTCTGCATCCCTCGTATTTCTTTACGTGAAATGTTGATTCGTTACTTGCATAGGGGACGTGTAAGTGGTCATTTGGGAGTGAGCAAGACTACCTCAAGTCTTGAGTCCCATTATTATTGGCCCTAACTGATGCGAGATATGCATGAATTTGTACGTAAGTGCTATACTTGTCAGGTTGCGAAAGATCAATCTCAAAATACTGGATTGTATACATCTTTGCCAGTACCTAAGGGTATTTGGGAAGATTTATCCATGGATTTTGTCCTTGGATTGTCATATACGCACTGAGGGGTGAACTCAGTTTTTGTAGTAGTGGATCGATTTCGAAAATGGTGCACTTCACTCCATGTCAAAAGACTTCAGATGCTTCTCATGTTGCCTGACTGTTCTTTTGTGAAGTGGTGCATTTACACAGGGTGTCCAAGTCTATTACTTTTGATCGTGATACCAAGTTCTTGAGCCATTTTTGGTTGACTTTGTGGATGATGTTTGACACTTCCTTGAATTTTAGTAGTACCGCTCATTCTCAAACGGATGGCCAAACGGATGTTGTCAATTGTGCCTTAGGAAATTTGGTGTGATGTATTTGTGGTGTGATGTATTTGTGATGAACATCCAAAATGTTGGGATGATGCACTACTTCAAGCGGAGTTTGCCTTCAATAGCTTAGTTCATAGTTCTACTAGTAAATCACCTTTCTTCATTGTGTACGTCTAATCTCTCATGCAGTGAACTTGGTAAAATTACCAAATGTTCCAAGTTATAGTGCAATAGTGAAAAAAAATGGCAAAAAACACAAAGGCTATTCAAGAAAAGGTAAAGGCGAAATTGGAAAAAACTAATGCAAAGTTTAAAGCAGCAGCGGACAAGCATCGCCATGCTTTGGAATTTGAGGTTGGTGATGAGGCAATAGTTTTCTTGCATAAAGAGAGGTTTTTGATTGGCAAGTACCATAAATTGCAACCGAAGAAGTATGGGCCTTACAAGATTTTGCAAAAGATAAATCCAAATGCCTATGTAGTGGATTTGCCTAGTTTTTGGGGTATTTCCAAAACTTTCAATGTGGCAAATTTGTCTTTGTTTCACCCATCTTCCAATGTTCCTATGTATCTTGATTTGCAAGATCACTCGAGGTCGAATTCTTCTCAAGTGGGAGGAATTGATGTGGAACAAATTGAGCAATCCTTTTGAGACAAGAAACAGCGTGCCAAAAAACCCATAGATGGTTGACTTTTGGCAATATTTATAATTGTTTGTTTCCTTTTCTAATATTATTTTGTTTCCCAATTCAACTAGGATTTAGGATTTGCATTATTCCTTTTCCGGTTTGCTTTAGGACTCTTGTATTATAAATATAGGCACAGTAGGGCCTTGTTATTTGGACATTCATCATTTATTATCAATTCTTTTGATATTTACCAATTTCTCTCAAGTTCCTTTTGGTTCTTATGACGTTCTGGGTTAAGATCATATCATCTTTTCCTTAGTTATTATCAGAAATCGTTCGTATAACAATTCCTTAAACATGCTTCCACATCATTGTCATTTAAGGGGAACTATATGAGATTTCTGAAATTTCAAAATGCTAGGTGATATTAAGATAAAGTTTAGAGTAGATTTCTAAACTTAGCCCACATTGTAAACCCATTGCAAAACGTATTATTAAAAAACTCATTTTTGAATAGAGTATGAATTTTCATTCCAATATTGTCCTTTTCAATTTACCTTTTCTTATTTTCATAACAAATATTGTTAATCCCTTAAACTTCTAAAACTTGGTTGATATGGTTTTATGGTTAAAAATTATAGGATGTTAACAAGATTGAAAACATTTTAATAGTTTCATATCATCAATCAATACAAGAAGTATAAAATTTAGAAATTCAAAAATACTTTTTAGTATAAGAAGAGATTCTTTTGGCCTTTGAAAGCATCTCAAATGAGTTTGTAAATATAATTTTAAACATATTTTTCTAGTTTTTGAAAATTCTAATAATTTGAAAGAGCGTAAAATACAGAAATCGCTCTTATGCATGTATGTTTGCAATCTTGATGGGCTTGTTTATCCATCTGTTTTAGAAGAATTTCACAAACACACATGACAATAGAATCTTCCATCAAACAAATCCAAATTAAACCTGACATCTATCTATGAGAATCGTGGTATATTGGACAGGAATAGGATATCCTTCTTCATTTAAGATGAATTTCTACTCCGAACCGGACTCACACAAGAGACGAAAAGATTGCAAACATCAAACTGAGATAAAAACTGAGCAATAAGACAAGAAAAAGAAGATGGAATTATTGGAACATTAGGAATTTTCGGCCTGTAGTCAGACAGGCAGCACTCTGGTTTACTTTGGGCTGGCTCAAAGCCCATTGGTAGGCCAGCACATGAATGTTGGCGTATTTGGGCCACTACTTCTTATAGGGGCCTTTAGTTAATAAACTGGAAAAAAGTCCACAATGGCAGCCCTTTTCTTTCCCCACTACGGTAGCTTTCTAGCCTTGGATTCTCTGCTTCTTTTTTTTTTTTTGTTTCATACGATGGTATTTAATGCTGACTTATTTACTTCGCTTGTCAAATTTAATTGGGAACGAGCTTTAAATATTATTATTATTATTAGTATTACTGGGATGAGTGTTTTCAAGGGCTTAATCGAAACCTTAGGCTCGATATTCAGTTCCGATTATTCTTCGTCATCATCCTCGTCGTCATATCTATCCAGCGATCGACGCCCTTCAGGGATGGACGGAGTCTCCGGCGGCGTTGCCACTGGGAACGAGCGGGCAGCGTATAAGCTCAAAGGCTACTTTGACTTGGCTAAAGAGGAGATTGCCAAGGCCGTTCGGGCTGAAGAGTGGGGATTGGTTGAAGATGCGATCTCCAGTTATCAAACCGCTCAGAGAATTCTCGCTGAAGCAATTTCTATTTCTGTTCCTTCTTATGTCACTTCTAGGTATCCTAATTTTGCCCCAATTTTAATGGGTTAGCTTTGTAATCCGTAATCTGTATTGAATTGTTTCGGTATCATGTCTAGGTTTTTCAAAATTTCAACGCTGTTAACCTTGTTATTAGATATGCTTGTACTTTTGTTCAACCTACAGCTTTTATGTGTGTAATGGTCGTGTAGTGTGTTAGACAATTCGTGATATGTCTCTGTGCAGCTGAGCGTGGTGTGTGCTTTAGTTATTAGACTGGTTTTTGACTAGTTTCAGTGCTCCTATAATTAAATATGTGCGTGTTCATAGCAACTTACAGCAATTTGAATTAGAGAAACTAAAATAAGATATATGAATACGGCCTTTAGGTATTCTAATAGGGCGCTAGAGTTTGCAGCTTTAGAAATTTGGTTTTGAGGATTCAAAGAGTAGTTAGTTTGCTTTTGTTGATCATCAAAATGGCTATCTATGATTCGTGGTTTCTAGTTGATGTCTAAGAGAGGAGGAATAGGGGCTGCTGCTTCTTCTTTTTTTGTTTTTTATTTTTTTGTGTTGTGGGGGGGGGTCACTCTAGCACTTAACATCAGGACGCATAACTAGTTGAACTTTTGGTCAATTTTAAATCAGGATATTACCATTGGCAGTTGATAGAGTTGGATTATTGAATTGGGTCATGTATTAGGTAGAGTCTACCTAGGGTAATGTTTGAGATTAAACTGGGACATCTGGTGCTCAGGTGGACTGTTGATCTACCTTGGTTATCACTAATGTCACTTGGAGCTTAATTGATTCTATTATTTATTTTGTACCTTTTTTGTGCTCTTTTTTCGAGATTAAGTTTGAGCTTAATATTTGGTTTGCTTACTTTTCAAAAGAAGGCAAAAGCAGACAATTGCTAAGAATTTGGGGAGCTGGTTTTCCTATTTACTGCTTTTCCTTGTCTGCTTTGTGTCAAATAAGTGGAGTAATGTAATGAGTTGCTTTCTTTGTTGTCACTTCAATTATTTACCAACAGCGAACAAGAGAAGGTGAAATCCTATCGTCAGAAGATATCACAATGGCAGGGGCAAGTTTCTGAGAGACTACAAACTTTAAGCCGAAGAGCAGGTGGTTAAATTTATCGTTAATTTGAACATATTTATGCATTTCATCAATCTTAGGACACTTCTCGTGTGTACTTTTATTGATGTCTATCCTTTTTCTTCCTGATTTAGGTGGCGTATCGACAGTGAAGGTATGAATTGCTTCTTATCATGTGTAAGTTTAGGGTGTGATAGATTTCTTTTATTGTTTTACTTGTAATGTTTATGCACATAGAAAGATCCATGTAGCCCTTGTTATGATTATGAAATTGCGTTTTTTTTTTTTGTGTCTCACAGCTTGCAATTTTGGCTTTTCACTCAATTTTTCTTAGTCGTAAGATGATAGGAAGCTGAAAAGAAGATTTAGTGAAGCAGGGATATGTTTTTATAAATGTGTTATTTCATATTAACTAACAAAAACTTACAGTCTGCTTTATTTTCTGTTTGGTGCATTGCCTCCTTGTAGCAAATCTCTGCAGTATGACTTGGTTGTTATAATTTTAAAGAATATTGCCCTGCAGATATCTTAATAACTACACTTATTATGAGTACCGCAAGCTTGTTGAGATTCACTTTAAAGAAACCATCCCTTGACGGACAAGAAGCAGTGGAACTTTGTTCTTCGCTGTAGAAGTGTTGGCATGGTACATGTGAACATGCTTTTATGCACGTACTAAGCTGTTAGAAGGTTACATGATCCGACCATTTATTTCTGACCTCCCCATAAGATGTCAATTTATGCATGATGTCACTGCTGAGTCGGATGAAAATATTTGATTAATTAATGGCATGGGCTACTTAGTCTTAAGTTGTTAACTGTTGTCTCTGTGGATCCCTGGAAAAATCATGTCAGAATTCTGTAGTAAGTGAGAATGTCCATTTCTAGCATTGTTCCACCTTGAGTAATAGTGACAAGTGTAATTTTTTTTATTTTTGCTGGTCAGTTTCCGTAATACATCTTTAAATCTTCTGTCTAGAGTAGTGCACCTCAGTTGCAAAGTGGTGTAGATGCTCAAGCGACTTCTTATTCCAGAAAACCTACATCACAGAAGCTTTCTAGTAAGAATAGCAATGGATCTGTCATGAGGAATCAGAAGAATGGTGCATCAAGTGCAAAACCTTCCCAGGAAGCTGATAGCAGTTATGATGCAAAATTGGTTGAAATGATCAACTCTGTGATTGTAGACAGAAGCCCTTCTGTGAAGTGGGAAGACATTGGTAGAAGCTTTGAAACATATTGTCTTTTGTAGATATGTTCTTTCAGCTTGTGTTTAATGAAACTTTGCTTGCAGCCGGCCTTGAAAAGGCCAAACAAGCCCTGTTAGAAATGGTTATTCTTCCAACTAAAAGAAAGGACCTCTTCACTGGCCTACGAAAGCCAGCTAGAGGTATGACAAAAATGTAGTTTATGTTGGTTTATATCCCTTGTAGCGCCAATTTTTTTTTTATTTGAATGTAATTTTACTTTTGTTTTGCAGGTTTGCTTCTTTTTGGTCCACCTGGTACTGGAAAGACCATGCTTGCTAAAGCAGTTGCTTCAGAGTCACAGGCAACTTTTTTTAATGTTTCTGCATCTACACTGACCTCAAAGTGGGTGTGTGTCTTTTCCTAGTGATTTGCTCTGTGGACTGGGTTTTTCTGTCTTTTTTTTTTAAAAAAAAAAAGAGAGAAACCAGAGGTCATCTATGTCAATTGCAGGTTGGAGAGGGCGAAAAACTTGTCCGCACGCTTTTTGCTGTTGCTATTTCTAAGCAGCCATCTGTAATTTTTATGGATGAGGTATTTTACTAAATCAAAATGTTGCAGCTGTAAATGTGTTTTGTTCTCTTATGTTACACATGCTATTGCTTGCATTGCACTGTGGCAACCTTTGTCTCCAGAAGAACTTGCTGGGGAAAGAAGGAAACTGAAAGAAAATTAACTGAAAAATAGAGTGAAAACAAGTAAAAATAGAACTGTAGTTACACTACAGAGGGAAAATGCTAGTCACAGTAAAGTTGCTCATTCACCGAACTGCACCTTTTTATTTTTAACTCTTCATTATTTCTGTTTTGATTTAAATTGTGTGGTGATTGTTATGAGTTCATTGTAAGAAGTTTTACTTTGCATGTTATTCAGATATAAAGGGTGACAAGGATGAGCAAGGACTAGTGAACTATGAAATTTCCTAGGCTAGTGCAATTACCACATACAGTCCTTTGCTTGTCATCAGCATTTAACAAATGATATTTAGTTCTTACCCACCCCTTTTTTCATCATGCTTTCATGTGATTGTCCCCTCTCTCTCTGACATACACGCACACAATAATGCAAAAAAAAAGGGCACACTGAGACTTGTCCAAAAGTATTGACCAAGCGTTGTTTTTAAAATTTCTATTTTCACAGCAGGAAACTTACTAGCGTATTACATGGTTATCAGATCGATAGTATTATGTCTGTGAGGATGTCAAATGAAAATGAAGCAAGCAGAAGATTGAAATCTGAGTTTCTAATACAATTTGATGGAGTTACATCAAATTCTGATGATCTTGTTATTGTAATTGGTAAGTTTTGTGTTGATTGTAAAGTTTGATATATTGATCTGTTGAATTCCTTGGGCAAATGGCCATCTATTTGTATAAAAATAAACACATTGATACTTGTGTTTATGTTTTGGCAGGAGCTACCAACAAACCACAAGAGCTGGATGATGCAGTCCTAAGGAGACTGGTTAGTAGCTGCTGCATCAATTTTCTACTGCTAAGCATTAGGGAAAATAAGACTGCAAATTGCAAAAAATAATTGAATAACGAATGAGAGAACATATTATGTGTGCATCTCCAAGTATAGTAATTCTTATTCCTGACTTTAAAAAAATTGGTAATTGTGGCATGCTTTTAAATGGAAACCAGAACCTGCATTTTTGTTTCCCAATTGGGATATTTTGAAATTTATTATGGAAGACCTTTCTTGGATCACTTCTTCAGAAGATTACTTTGAAAAATGGAAAGAAACAAAACTGACTTGCTATCTTTTACATGAGACATGTTAACTGATTTTTATCCTTTGCTGTGTTGCAACAATGAAATCCCTAATCAGGTGAAGAGAATATACATCCCACTGCCAGATGCAAATGTCAGAAAGCAACTTCTGAAGCACAAACTCAAGGGCCAAGCATTTTCTTTGCCTGGTGAGTAAATTTCTCGAATGAATGCGGCATCTTTTTTTTAAGGTTTCAGGAGTATACTTTCAGAAGTATAAATTAAGCTTAGTGGCACTGAAGCCTTTTGTTATTATAATCTGTAAAAGTAAATCAATAAGCAAAAGCTAAATCCATTTTCTCCCAAACAATTTCATTAAAGGCGTTTTATATTTACAACTCAAATGATATATTACCATTCTAGTCAACATGATTGGATTTTTTGGATGAGGAAAAAGTCCATGCAGTAGAAAAGTGAAGATATTAAATTGTTAGTTATATGGCATGTTCTCGCTTCTTAATCTCATCTTTCTTTTTGTCTCATTGCATCAGATGGAGAGCTGGAGAGGCTCGTGAAAGAGACAGAAGGTAACATTACTGCTTTGTTGTCTTAACTTTTACCTGGGACTTGAGGGTGGGGTTCCAGCTTAGTTTTTGAAACAGACGCAAATTGATGAAAATCTGACGAGGAGGCCTGAATCTGGGGTTGGGAATTGAGAACCTGAAATTTCAGATGAGCAAATAAATTAGTCTGCTCAAGCCAGATTATGCTGAGGACATAAAAGATTAATTATTCTTGGTAAGTAGTATTTTATATAAAACTCACTTGCACAGGATACTCTGGAAGCGATCTACAAGCCTTGTGCGAGGAAGCTGCAATGATGCCCATTAGAGAGCTTGGTGCAAATATCCTAAATGTCCAGGCAAATCAAGTGAGTGAGTTTAAAATGTATTATTTTCAGATCTTTAGTTTCATGCCTCTGTTTCATGTTCCAAACCCCTGAGGTGGTATTTAATTTCATGGCTTGTCCAACTTCCTTTTAGTTTTGTGCATCTTTTTCTGCTAATGCAATTTCTGTGTCAAGGAGATGTGACCATTTAATCCTTGAAAAAAGTTTCATTCTCTGTTGCTGTTCTTTTTGTATAGCATCTTAAAATTTTCTTTCTCCTTAATGCTTCTTCATCCTTCTCTGGAAAGTGCCCTTTTTTTTTATTTTGGACTCCATCTGCATCATTTAGTCCGTTGCCAGATTTTTATGCTATGTATTATGTACCCGGGAGGAAAGATTCCATTAAGGTGTGCGTTTCAATGTGCAGGTAAGGTGTTTGAGATATGGAGATTTTCAGAAGGCAATGACTGCAATCAGACCTAGCCTGCAAAAGAGCAAGTGGGAAGAACTTGAACAGTGGAACCGGGAGTTTGGTGCTAACTGATCTGTCGTCCTGCTTACACAGCTGTTCTAAGTCAATTAGCTTGAGAAAGTTGCAACAAGACTTGAAGGAAAGTGCAGTGTAGCAAAGCTGCTTTGAGATATAAAGGTCGCGTGGTCTCATTAGTCGGACGTGCAGTTATTTATAGCTTACCTGAAACCCAAATTCATTGTCATTTATGTGTATATGGAATTGTAATTTAAGCCTTAAAATTCTCAAAGTAAAGCATGCATGTACATATATACGTCCAGAATCTCTCAATACTGTCTTGTGCATGTGCTAAGCACAATGGATCTGAATAACACGTACAATAGTTACTGCAGAAAACATGCATCTTTACCTATTCTGCGGCATTTAATTCTAGTGCTTCATATGGCTTTGAGCTCACAGTCCTCAGCAGTATAGTTCAAGATGCAAATTTATGGACTTGACTTGTATTTGACTGGCTCTATGGTTTCCATTCTCCAGTAACAGAAGATGCTTTTAATATTTTCGTATTTTTGTAATTTTCAAAAGAGAGACTTTGCAAATCTTTGTTGACAAACTTAGAACGCTGTGGTGGTCCAACTGTATTCAAAGGGTTACCATGTATTGACTTTCTTGTACTTCACATGTATTTTAGTTCGTCACAATAGCTTATCCTGTTGTTTTTTCAATTCTATTTTTTGGACATGGTTGATAACATGAACACTAATTGAATTTTCTATAAATTTAATGGTCCAAAAAAATCCCAAAAATAAAAAAAAATTATTACCAAAATCAAGAATAAGAGACGGACGAAGTAAGTCCCTAGATGAGGAAGTACTGAAGCAAGGAGCAGACAGGCAGGAAAGATCGCATTGGTCTAACAGCAAATATCTTGTGGCAAATATGGAAGAATAAAAATAGGAGGGAGTTTGGTGATCAGCACTCCCACCAGCCATTAAGAATCATCCGAAAAGCTCAAAGAGAATGGCTGGAACAAGAGGAAGCAATGACAAAGAAATAGATTGAGCACAACTGAAACAGCATTACCTCAGGAATGGCACCTGTAGGAAAAGGACGCAGAAGGAACCATAGTATTAAGGATTGCAACTCAAGGCGAGCAAAGATACCCCCCCCCCCCCTTTTTCTCTCTCTCTCTCCATGGGGAAGGGGGTTACAACAATGGAAAATTCCAATTCAATAACAGATTGCTAGGCATTGAAAGAAAGGACCTCTGGATGCAAGAGTGTAGATGATACGGTTGCTGCCAAACTGGCCATGTGTAAGGCAGCAAAGCAGCAGTGGAGGAAAATTAACATTCAAATCCAGAAACAAGGAATTTTTGGAACTAGTATCATCCCAAAGAGCATAGGACAGTAGGTTGGCTACGAGTGGTGGAAAACATCAAAAGTTTGAAAGTGTGGTTTCAAATGTCTGTCTTTTTGTTTAGTTAGAGAAGATAGAAATATAATTAGCCATAAAATTAGTAAGGATTAATATTTCCTATACTGACAGTGTATACACTATCAATATTGGATGAAAGATAACTATATAAAATTTGAATTTGAAATTCAAATTTTTGCATAGGTGTCGTGGATCCAACGGTGATAGTGTATGCACTGTCAATGTATATAAGATTTATTCAATTAGTAATTATGCTTTAGACATAAATTCTACGTGTCATTAAACACCTTTATATAGTTTTGATTGACCATTTGCTCACCAATATAAACTGTTGTACAATCAATACAAATCTCTTAATGTTTCAAAAAAAAAAAAGGAAAAAAGAAGTACTTACTAGTAACGTGATTAGCCATAAAATTAGTAATTATGTTTTAGATATAAATTCTATATGTCACTAAACACCCTTATATAGTTTTGATCGAACATTTGCTCACCAATATAAACTGTTGTATAATCAATACAAATCTCTTATAGCTAGTTTGGGAGGAAGGAAATGGATAGAAAAAAAAAGGTTTTGAAAGGATTACAAATTTTTTTCCATCGTTTGAGAGCCAAAAAGAAAAGGAAAAGAAAGGATTTGGAAAGACTTCACTTCTCTCTGTGTATTGAAAAACTTTCCACCCAAAGTTGGGCGGAAAAGGAAGGAAGGGACGGTGCTTTAAGTGAATTTTTTGATATGACAATATTGCCCTCAAAATCAAGATACAAAAATTTTTAATTCCCGATGAGTCTCTCAACTTACTTGATTCACATTTATTTACAAAAAGGGCAATTTTGTAAAATAACCTATTTGAGCATCTTTTCTTTTCATCTGTTTTCAACTTCCAAACAAAAGAAAATCACTTACCTTCTTTTCCTTTTTAAAACTCCCGAACAACTTAGATAGAAACTCAAATCCTTTCCTGGGCCTTGTTTGGACAGCCATTTTTTGCCGGAAAATTGCGTAGTTTTCCGTGATCACATTTCCCTATTACCTTTTTTCCTCACATACATCAAATCGCTACAGTAATTTTTTTACAAAAAATCCTAGAAAATGCAATCCAAACACAATTCTTTTCTTTTCTAACTTACCCTTTCTCTTCTTTTCTTTTCTATTCTAAACTCCCAAACTGGCTATTAATGTTTCGAGGAAAAAAATAAAAGTACTGTACTAGTAACGTGTTTACTTCATTGAGCTTTGAGGGGGGAACCAATAAACTGTTGTGATGAGTATTACTTCGAATTGAAGGGTCCAGATCTCTCTTAAAACGTATCATCCGACCTGACGGGTATATTTTGTCCCTGTGCATTTGAAAACAAGACCGTTAATTCTACACTGGGAAGTGAGAAGCGAGAACCTCCCAACTAGATTTTTGAAAGCTCAAATTTTCTTCAGGCAGGCGGGCGGTGAATTCATCACAACTTCCATCGGATCATCCTTAACCGCTCCGGTAAATGACGTCATCATCATCTCAAACTCAAATCCAATCTCAGAAGCCCCCTAGAAAACCCCAACCACCACCCATTTCCACCACCACACCCACCACCTCAAAACGGAATTGGTCCCTCAACGATTTCGAAATCGGAAAACCCATCGGCCGTGGCAAATTCGGCCGCGTCTACCTAGCCCGCGAAGTCCAGGTAGAGAAAATTGAAGTCATTTCTGCAGAATTAAGTCAAGTGAATTTTATAGATATAAAATTGTTTAATTTATTTATTTTTGAATTGTTGGTGTGGGGGTAGAGCAAGTATATAGTGGCGTTGAAGGTGATATTCAAGGAGCAAATAGGGAAACATGGGCTGCACAGGCAATTGAGGAGAGAGATGGAGATTCAGTCTAGTCTTCACCACCCCAATATTCTTAGGCTTCACGGCTGGTTCCACGACGACCTCCGCGTTGTCTTGATTTTGGAGTACGCCCACGGCGGCGAGCTTTACCGCCAGCTCCGCAAGTCCGGCCACTTCTCCGAACCACAAGCCGCCTATGTATGTTCTAACCTTTCTGGATTTTACATAACCCTTTATTTCTTTTTTATTTTTTTTTGGCGGGTTACAAGAGTTGGGGTGGGATCACTGGGCTATATTTGATTTCGACTGCTTTACTTAATGCTAGCACATTTTTTTGCTCCTCTAATTTTTGTTGGTATATTTGCATCATTTCATTGGTGTAAGGTGTAAAATGTGTGGTTTAATCAGGATGTAAAAACCGAATAGGAAATTCAGTATCTGGGATGTGGACATGTTACCAAAGGTTACTATATCTGGAATCAACAGGATAGGAGGTAGATTTACAAACGGAAGTATGGCGGGGAAACAAGTGGAAATTTAGAAGATACTATAGCCTACAGTTATAGCTGAGTTGAGATAGTAGTAGATTAGGCTTTGATGAGGCTATATTCACTCTGCATTAGTTCACAGAAATCTTCTAGCTCTGCTTTATGCCAGTTCTGTTTAACAGTATACGTTGTCGTTTGTGTTGTTCATTTTTGCGTTTCCTTATTTTGCTTGATATTCTGTTTTGTATTTTGTTTAGCTGGATTCTCATTGTGGCCTTGTTTTAGGCCCCCGGGTTGGTATTCTGAGCGCTTTTGAAATAAATTCTACTTTCCCAAAATCTTTGATGACTATATTCCTGTAGTGGGCTCTCACTCTTGATGTTTGATCATTTTCTTTTTGTTCAATGTGAATTAGTACATTGCAAGTCTCACGCGAGCATTGGCATATTGCCATGAGAAGCATGTGATTCACAGGGACATCAAACCAGAAAACTTGCTTCTTGATCATGAGGTAATGCCCCTGAAATCGAAAATCTCAGCCTTATCAGCTTATGCATCATTTGTCTTTACTTTGAACCCTTGGAAAAATTTGACATTTGGGCAATTGTGAACTGACATAGATTTGAAACTTTGAACACTTTCATCGGAAACTCGTCTATCCATGTACACCTGTTGTAAATATAGTGAGCTTGATTCATACTTTGGCATTTTACTGGGGTCAGTAATAAAAATTAATTTCAAACCTTACAGATTGGGATAAGGGATATTCCAGCTATCCACTGCACGAAATCATCACCCCAGAGTGGAAAAATGACTGGGAGATATTATCATGGAAAGTAGTGGCATATGCCCACGAGGAATGCTTTGTGCATTTAAGTATTTTAGTATCAGGAGAGAAGCAGCTTTGAGATTTTCTTTAGATGTGGATGAAGATTTTGAACTGTCAAATGTTTCAATACAACCGTATGATGAATTATTGATTTGAAAAGCGTATACATTTGCAGGGCCACTTGAAGATTGCAGATTTTGGATGGTCCGTACAATTAAAGTCAGAAAGCAAAAGAATGACCATGTGTGGAACTTTGGACTATTTAGCACCAGAAATGGTGGACAACCAAGCTCATGACTATGCTGTTGACAACTGGACATTGGGTGTCCTGTGCTATGAGCTTTTGTATGGCGTTCCTCCATTTGAGGCAGAGAGCCAGAGGGATACATTCAGAAGGTGAAGGAGAACACAGTTAGTCACGTATTCCTATAATCAAATTTGTCATCTACAGATAATGAAATTGAATTAACCTCTACAGGATAATGAAGGTCGACCTCAGCTTCCCTTCCACTCCTACTGTGTCTGCAGAAGCCAAAAATCTCATCAGTCGGGTAAGTTTGCTGTATAATCTCTTTCTGTACCTCATAAAGATGATCAGATTTGAGGGAGTGAAACATCATTTTCTGTTATAATTCTGTTACCTTGCATTTGTTCAGCTTCTGGTAAAGGACTCAACAAAAAGGCTGTCCCTTAAGGAGATTTTGGAGCACCCATGGGTAGTTAAGAATGCTGAAAACACAGTTGCCTGCACAAATTAGCTTAGTCCCATTCTACTCCAATCTCTGAGTTGGAGATTACTTCTAGTTAAAGTAGTGAAGTTGTCTTTAGAACGCATATTCTGCTGGTCTCTCTCCTATAAGTTGACTAGTGCTGACTTGCATTTGTAATCTCAGAAGAAGAAAACTTTATTTCTTTTTCTCTTCATTCGAGCACTATACATAGCATTAAGTTGTAAATTACTACAAGTTTAGTGCTTGACTTCTTGCTAACATGCAAATGAATCTCACCGTCAAAGCACCGATTAATTAGTTTTATGAGTATAACATTTGGATCTTGGTCAATAGAGAGCTTGTTCAGCCAAAGAAAATTATGAAACAATAGCTATCTGAAACAGTTTGTGTATATTCCACAGCTCCTTCGCACCTTGCAGAATCTGTCAAATAAAAGTGCAGTGGCTTTTTGAGAAGGATTAGTTAAAATAAAAATAATGTGTATGACTCAAATCTGCAATTAAGCATCTAACATCAGCTGTGATCTTTGTGAAGATCTACATCAGGTTCCCTTCTCTTTCTCAGAGCTTAAGATATTGGCTTTGGATATGAAATTGCTCTGGAATATTACCTGTTTCCCAAGACCTTTCAACAGGTTCATTAATAGAGTCAAGTGACTGGTCAGTGTGATAATATGAAAAGCCAAAGTGGAAATCTATCTGAATTACTCTCTCTCTCTCTCTCTCTCTCTCAACCCGGCGAAATTTAATGGACGAGTTCATATTGCCTTATCTTTTCTTTTTTCTCGTTTTTATTACTAGAAGTCAATTGAAGCCCTATCGGTTTCTGGATTTTTTTTTTAAAAAAAAAATTGTTCAAAACGTCCTTTACATTTTACAAAATAATTTTTTTACGTCCCTTATAAACTCATATTAATCAAATTTAGTCCCTATCTAGATTTTCGACTAGTTTTTTGTTAAAAGCTGCCATGTGTCTTGCACATGATCATTTTTAAGGGTAAAATTGTCAAATCAAAATTTACATAATACAATCGATAGTCTTTTATATTTCATAAAATGAATTGTTTCATCTCTCACATTTTACAAAATAAAATTTTTCATCATTCACATTTTATATAATAAAATTTTCATCCCTCATTGATCATGTGTACGAATAAATTTTTTTTAAATTCATATATATATATATATATTTAATTTTGCCTGAACAATACAAATAGCGTGTAATATATCTCTATTTGATTTCGCCTGAACGTACTGTTTAGGTGAAATTAAATAGATATATACAGGGGTTTTAAAAAATTGTTAGTTTTCACTCATGTTCATTCCCTTTTACTCGAAAATTGAAACAAAGAAGACATTTAATCCTAAACATTATCAAGCATTTATATCGAATTAAATTTAGACAGAAAAATAAATAAAGGAAAAGTATGACAAAAGAAGTGAGTGATTAACATTTTCAAATTTTAAAACAATCACAAGGCAAAAAATTCAACTGTTGGTTTTAAAGATGACGAGCAAAAATTTCAAATTTAAACTGCAATTTGTTAGTATGACTATAGAATTTGAATTAGAATCGAATAATTAGATAGCCATATTACGCAAAACAATGAATGAATTATTACCAAAAGAGAAAACGTTACAAATATTGAATAGATTCACATGATGAAATCAAATAGATATATATATATATGGGTTTAAAACAAAATTGTTAAATTTAAACCCATATCTATATATATCTATTAAATAGCATGTGTACAGCTATAATTAGTCTGTTTAAGTGAAATCAAATAGAGATATAGTACATGCTATTTGTACTGTTCAGGTGAAATCAAATAGATATATACACAGATTAAAAAAAATTATTCGTACACATGATCAATGAGGGATGAAAAAATTTATTTTGGAAAATGTGAGAGATGAAAAAATTCATTTTATGAAATGTGGGGAACGAAATAATTCATTTTATGAAATGTAAAGGACTATAAATCGGATTATATAAATTTTTATTTGACAATTTTGCTCATAAAAAATGATCTCATACAAGACACGTGATAAATTCCAATAAAAAACTAGTCGAAAATCCAGGTAAAGATCAAATGTAGATTTGTAAAAGACGTAAAATTACACCTTTAAAAATAAGGGACGAAAAAAATTATTTTATAAACTGTGAATGATGTTTTAAAAGATTTTTCCTTTTTTTTCCCTTGGTGTTTTTAAAAGATTTCTACTTGGTTTCCAGTTACTTTAGAAAACGCTGTACATTTTTTTTTTGTTTGTCCTTCCACTTATTTTGTCTTTAGTACAAGTAATGCAATTTCAGAAATAAATTTTTTAGTATCTTTGCTTTTAAAACAAAAAAGGTAATGCAATGGAACAGAGGAAGGGTTGAATTGTAAAGTGAGAGACATCGTGAGTAGAAGATCCTGGTTCAACACCTCCTACTTACAAAAA